>NW_024080750.1:526349-692032 GCF_003009895.1 Hyaena hyaena | reverse complement strand
GGGGCGCTGAGGAGACAGAGGCAGAGGGACAGGAACTAGGTCCCTGGCAGGAAGGTGGCAAAGGGGCCTCCGGGGAAGGATAGGAAGCGGGTAGATCAGGGAGCAAGGGGGCTCTGAACGCTGGTGGGGCAGGCGCCCCGGGGTGCTGGGGCAGCTCCCAGGGCTGGGCACTGGGCAAGTGCTGCCTAAGGTGACCTGCTCAGACTCCTGTGGGTGTGTGCCAGGGAACAGGAAAGCCTCAAACCAAATGATTTCAAACTCCCCGAAAAGAGAAGACTCTGGAGTGGGGAACCAGAGGGCGAAGCAGGCATCCGGAGCACGGGCACCAGTGTCCACGGCCATGGACCTGGGGCAGAGGCGGGCTGCATCAGCTCAAGGTCACAGCTTCCTCATCTGCAGTCCAGTGACCATCTCTCTGGCCTCGGCCAGTCCGCCTCGCTCTGCAGTGACCGGCAGACAACAGCCTGTGAGGAAGGGGCCCCCACTCCGTGGCCTCTTCTGAAGCTACCGTGGCTTCCCAGGGCCGGGGGGAGGGGCCCGCGGTGAGCAGGCCTGGCAACCACAGCCAGCCGCCCCCCAGGCCCCGTCAGATCTGGCAGAGAGAATAGCTTTTCCCTAGTGATGCCAGCATATTGCACTGCGGTCCAGGGAAAGAATCCAAACTGTGAAAAATGTCTGACCACAACAATGGCCTAACAAAGGCAAGAAGAAAGAGAGAAATTCATGGCAAATGGCCTGATGCAGACACACGCGGGCACACACATGCCGCCTGGAAGCGAGCGCCTAGGAAAGCACCTGGTAGATGTGAACGAACGAGCTTCATAAACCTAAGGGATGCTCTGGTCATCAGCAGAGGCTAGAGATTAAAAGGAAATAAAGAACCAGAAACCACCAGAAATACCGAAGTTGGCCCCTTGCGACAGTGCTGAAGACTGGCCAACCTTCTTTAATTTCTTTGAGCTCTTACCCCCTTTCTAATTTCTCCTGACGTTTGTTTCCTGCTAAATCAATTTGATGCATGGTGGGCAGATTAAGAGGGTTCTCCCAGCCTGTCCCCTCGCCCAGGTGGGTCTCGGGGCAGTGATTTTAAGGGATTGTCTCTTTATGCTGAAAATGCTCAAAAGTGGTTTTGTTTCCTTTGGCAAGAGGAAAAGGTCACCCCAAGTTCCCAACCTTTTACGGCTGCTGGATTATCAAGCATCTCAGGGAGGGAAAGCGGTTATTCATCCCAAACCCGGGAAGGAAAAAGCCGCACACACAACGTCGGGGGGTGTTCTTTAATGCTTCAGTTTCAGAAACTTCTAGAAGTACATGTTCTTTCAGCCACGCAAACAGCCTCCAGCTTGGAGGGCACCCCCTGGGAGGGAGGGGGGAGTCTCCAGCCCCCTGGGGGTGGGCAGGGGGTGACAGCCAAAAAGCCATTGTTCTGGGTGGGGTCAGGCCCCCATCTGAAATCCCACCTGGGGCCCGGTGCCCTCTTGGCTTCCTCGTCTATAAAAGTAGAGGGTTGGTGAAGGTGGTCTCTAAGGCACTTTCTAACATGACCCTCTGTCATTCTTCACCAGAAACACGTAGTTTTACTAGTGAGTCTGAACGGGGCAGGAGAATCAGCCCCCAGTGTGGAAGCATGAATGTAGAAGCTCCAGCCGTCAGTACCCATGAAATGCCGGGAAGGCTCACAGGCAGCGGTGTCTGGACGTGATGTCTGTGGTTCCATCCCTATAACTGCCTGTCACGTGCTAGGTCATCAGGTGCCCCTGCAGACCGTAGCCAGAGCTTCCCAGGCCTTGGGCAGGAGCAGGTGGGCTTCACCCTAGAACCACCTAGAATTCAGCAGGAGTCAGGGGTGGGGAGAGGACTCGCCCCGTGGGAGATGAGGAAGTGGCCACCTGTGTGTTAAAGAGTATCGTCCTCTCCTGGTCTAGAGCAGCTGTCAGTAAGCATGAAGGCGGGACGTGTGGACCCCAGTGACCTTAGACCACTGTCCCCTCTTAAAATCCAGGACAAAGCCTGACCTGCCTTCCACCCCCCCCCCCCCCCCCAGTCCAGAGACCCCAGTGGTACCAAGGACAGGAAGGGAAATGAAACGATGCAGATTTGCCAGACCCAGCCCTTCAAGTGTGAGGTGGTGTGGACTAAAAGTCAAAAATTAGAAGAGTACTTTTAGGTGAATTAGATTTTATTGGAATCAGCTATACACAGTAAATCAAAATAGATCTGTTTCATTGGTAATTAGGAGGATCTATTTATATACAAAAAAATGTAGCATGGACTTTTAAAAGCATATTCCTTCCAGGGGATTGATTAAAATACTCTTTATGATGGCATTTATTAGTTTCTTACTAATTTTTTTAATGTTTATTTATTTTGAGAGAGAGGGAGAGACAGCGTGCAAGCCGGGGAGGGGTAGAGAGAGAGGGAGACACAGAATCCGAAGCAGGCTCCAGGCTCTGAGCTGTCAGCACAGAGCCCAGTGCAGGGCTCGAACCCCCAAACGGTGAGATCATGACCAGAGCCGAAATCAGCCACTTAACCGACTGAGCCACCCAGAAGCCCCTGTTTGTTTTTGTTGTTGTTTTTAACACAGATCTGTCTTTTTCCTCATGTAGTGCTAGGATACCAGAGGGTAGGGAGCCTCACTGGACAAACTGAGGCCGGCGGCCCCTCCCACAGGGGTGTTTTCAGTGATTCCGAAGGAGGGAGGAGACCGGGATCCAGGCTTCCAGGCGGCTCTCCTCCCTCCCCGCCCAGGACTCCTGGGGGCAGGGGAGCAGTAGTTCATTCAGACAGGCTTCGGAAAATGATGTGATGGGAGAGACAACCTCATGGCTGGTACTTAACTTTTGCTCTAATTAATTTCACGGACAGGCTGTCTTTCGAGTTTACAAATGTTGCATCTGAGTCAGAAAGTGCATCAGAGAGAAAGCGCTGGTGGTAAATTATGTCCAAGATGCCAACAAATAAAATTAAATTAAGATAATAGAAACGCGCACTGCCAGAGCCCACTGGGATAGACCCACGCATGCTCGCTGCACCCCTACTATGTGTCAGGCCCCCCAGGAGCATATTGACCACTTCCTTCCGACTCCTGCAAGCAAATGCACTCCCGGCAGAGGGGAGCGCGGGAGGGGAAGGAAGGCCTGAGGGTTTCCGTTCTCTGGCTCATGCCCACCCCACCACAGCACAAGGCACGCAGCAAAGTTGTGCGGGGTGCTTGGGACCGTGCTGGGCGGGTGCTTAGTCTGCTGGCAGGAGCTGTGTCTTCGAGGGCACCTCCCCTTGGCACCCACCTGCATCCGAGATCACTGGCATCCAAAAGCGTCTGCAGGGCCTTGGGATTGAAAGCCTGGCGGGGCCCCTGGTGGCTCAGTCGGTTAAGAGTAGGACTTCGGCTCACGCTCATACTCGCGGTTTGTGAGTTCGAGCCCCGCATCGGGCTCTCTGCTGACAGCTCAGAGCCTGGAGCCTGCTTCGGATTCTGTGTCTCCCTCTCTCTCTGCTCCAGCCCCATTCACATTCTCTCTCTCTCTCTCTCTCTCTCTCTCTCGGAATAAACAAACATTTAAAAGAAACTAAAAAAAAAAGCAAGTCTGGCCCACAGGGCAGACAGGTGGGGAGAGACAGAGGACAGGAGCTGAGAGCGTGCAACTCAGAATGGTCACAAAATAGCACAGCGTCTTTGGACACAGCTACCTGGTGCAAGGAGTCCCCGGCTAAGACAGGCCCATGGCCCTAGATGGGGCAGGCATGGCCCCTCTTTAAGAAACTCTAACATGTAAACATAACTCCATTTTCCCAAACTCTACACGAGGAGCAAATTTTCCCTTTCCCAGAGCACTCTGCCATGAAGTTTTCTATTTAACAGGCACTCATCAGATGCATTAAAGATATATGTGTGTGTGTGTGTGTGTGTGTGTGTTGCAAAACTCAATTGCTCACAATTTCTCTATTGAGTCAAGTATTTTCAGACAAGTAATCAAGTTCAAAAAACCACTTTGGCTGCGAGAGGGCGTAGCGTAGCTCAACTTGCTAACCCAAGGACGGCGATTTGGGCTGCCACAGGGGCAGGAAGAACGTGCTGGTTCCTGCCTTGCGGCATAGAGAATTCTTGCTTCTTAAGTCCCCCGTCGCCGGCCGGCAGCATCCTGAAAAGAGGATTTCTGCCGCTGCTGCTGGTTTTCAATTCTCTAAGTGGATCGGACGTAACAGGAAGGTCGTCAGTTATCAGGTGGCCTCATAGGCTTGCTGGCCCACTGTCTGCAAGGGACACGCTGCCCGGGGTGGGGTCCTCCTCATCTTCCGTCTCATGCCTCCCCCCAGCCCGGCGAGCCCCCTGCAACTGTGCCTGACCATCTCCGCGGCCTCTCCAGACCCTGAAGACATCACTTTTTAAAACTTTTGATGACCAATCAATTGCATATGCATCACAGGACATTCTCAATTTTTAGAAATGTTTTTAATGTTTATTTTTGAGAGAGAGACAGAGCTGAGCGGGGGAGGGCCAGAGAGAGAGAGGGAGACACAGAATCCGAGCAGGCTCCAGGCTCCCAGCTGTCAGCACAGAGCCTGACGTGGAGCTCGAACTCACAAACTGCAAGATCATGACCCGAGCCGAAGTCGGACACTTAACAGACCGAGCCACCCAGGCGCCCCTACATTTTTTAAATGATTCTAGACTCTCTCATCTGGAATTTGCAATCGCTTGGGACGGGCTGAGGTTTATTCCTGCATTACCAACAGAGAGTGCATGACCTTGTTTGACAAGTCTCTCAGCTGATCCTGCGAAGCCTTTGTGTTCTAGACCCTGAACCGCACAGCGGAGAGGCCCAGACACGAACGCAGCAGGTCCCTGCCCTCACAGGCTCACGTCGTAGAGCAGAGGTGTCCTGGGGACGTGCCCAGGTCTGGGGCACAGGGTCTGGATGAGAGCCGCGTCTTAGACGGCATGGAATTTCAGAGGAGGACAGAGAGCCAGGAGGCTCCGCAGAGGGGAGGCTGGGCTGTCTAAGTGGAAACCCCACCAGAGAGGCCTGGAGACGGGATATCCCAGGCACAAGTTAAACCATGTGCAGTTCCAGGCACCTGGCTGGTGCGGTCGGTAGAGTGTGAGACTCTTTAATTTCGGGGTTGTGAGCTTGAGCCCCACGTTGGGTGTAGAGATTACTTACAATCTTTTAAAAAAGCGTGCAATTCAAAGACCTGGGAGCTCGAGGAATAAGACACCTGTCAGATCACTAAGGGCTCAGGAGCCAGCTGAAGGTTGGGTTCATTGTGCAGGAGAGAGGAAAGCCTTGGAAGGGCTAAGAAGGGGTGAGAAGGGCAGGTGAGGGCTCGGTGCACAGAGGGCATGAGCTTGAGGAGCTGGTGGCAGGGAGGATTTGCTGATGGATCAGGCACGAAATAATGGCGGTCTGATGCAGGGCAGCAGTGCGGGGCTGGGGGAGACGCCACTGGAGCCAGGAAGCATTTCCAGGCCTCCGTCTGCCCCGACATGACGGGCGAGGAAGAGAAACACACTAGCCGCTGTCCCCAGGACTCCACACGGGGAGCTGGCTGGCCGGCTGGCAAAGACTTGGCGTGAGATCTGGGATTGGACTTTCATCAGCAAAGACCGCGTTGGGAGCAGCGAACACCCGAATCGTGGTGGGGGAGCATCATGAACTTGGTTTCTTCAGGATGCGGGACGACTCCTAAGCACATAGGGGCCCTGGCAGAGGATCGGGACGCACACTGAACAAGAGGCGCCGAGGACCCGGGAACGGGGTGGCGGGAGCGTCACACGTCTGCGGGGGACAGCTGGGCAGGACGCGTGGCGCCGCCCTCTCCCACCTCCGAGAAGTGTGGTGGGGAAGAGAGGAGGGAGGGATGTGTGGCTTGAGGCCCACAAGACCCCAGGGCAGGGAAGGGGGGTGGGGAGCGCGGCCGCAGGCCCAGGAGAGGGAGGCTGTGCCCGAGGACAGGACGGCACTGCTCTGGGACACAGGACGGGGTCCTGGGGGAGGATTTGGGGAAGGGGAGGAGCGGCGTGCCTTCTCGCATGGGAGAGAGCAAGCAGGCTGGTGAGACGGCCAGGGGCCTGGGGACCGCCGGGACCGGCTGAGGCCGTGTCATGACTGCGCAGCACCGAGCCTCCCAGGCCACGGCGGCACCGGGCACCGGGCAGGAGCGGTTCCTCCCGGCGGCCTTGGGCACCAGGTGGTAGACGGGCTGGGGTTGGGGGGCAGCTGAGGAGTGAGTCCGGAGGGCACCAGAGTTCAGTGGCCGTGGGACCTCGGGCAAGCCACATGGCACTGTCTGGCCTCCGTTTCCTCTGGTGTCAGATGGGGATAATATCGTCACCTCCCTGCCAGGCTCCTGTCCTGATAAGAAGGACCCGCCCACACGTCCGTCTCCCCATCCAGCGTGGGCTCCCAGCGGCCAGGAGTCTGTCCTTGCCCCTGTCCCCCGCTGCCTAGGACACGCACAGCCATGGGAGAACAGGGCCAGGGTCGCGGCCGGGCTCTCTCAGGATCCCTGACCGCGTGGCCCTCCTGTGTGCCCATTACCATTAGGTGCGCGCATAGCACTCAGCCCTCCCAGGGGACTTTTTTAAAGGGGCCCATTTACAAAGTTCCAGCCCCTGTTTGCATCACTTAAAGCGCACAGAAAAAAGGGACCCCGTCAGCATCAACTGGGGCTGCTTCCAACTTCTCTAAAAGCCAGATTTCCATTCGAGAGAAATTACTCCTGGCCCTGCCGTGGACCACCGTTATTCGACTCAGAGTGTAATTTCACGGCATTAGCAAAAATGATCCTTTTACGGGGCTATAAACGTCCTTGGCCCACAAAACAGTCTTGACCTTCAGACAGACGGAGATTTCACGGGATGGGGGCCTCTCACCTGAGACCCTCCCAGGGCAGGGAGGCCCCTCGGGGCGGAGGGCAATCTGCAGCCGCCTTTAGGGGCCCCCTCGCTGGGGACCCACCAGAAGCTGCGTGTGTTTCTGTGTCAATCTTGGATAGCGACTTACTTTTTTCCATTTTGTCAGGCAATCAGCGAGGATCTTCCTAGAGCAGGTGTGGGTCACCCTTGGCTCCCTGGGCGCCCCTCCTGCCTCTCTCTCCTCCTGACTGGGGCTGCCTGTGGGGTCTCTTGCAAGTGGGGGTGGGGGTGATGGCAGTGCTCAGAGTGCTCTCTGGGGCGGCCTTTTCCCCCTTGGAGAAACTTCATATCTTCTTTACCCTTCAGGGAAAACACAGAGAGAAGCCGGTGAGGATGAGGAGGGGAAAGAAGAGGAGAGGTCTCCTTTTCATCCCAGGGATGGACCTTCCCCACCCCTCCCCAGGGAGGTCCCCACGGCTGGTCCAGGAGGTCTGGACGCCGGCTACTGTCCGCACGCCCGGGGCGGGCGCGCCGAGGGGGACGCTCAGGCAGCGAGGCCCTCGGTAGTCGTTGCCAGGAGCTAATGCGAGGCATAAATCATCTGTCAGCTTACCGAGTGACGTTCAAAGTTGTTGGAATGGAATAATTAAAAGAAATTGATATCGTAAGAGAAAGCCACGTCTGCCATGGCGAGGCTTTGCCTTGCTGACAGCTCGCCGCCACGTGCGCCGTGTCACCCGCAAGGCCACCAGGACGCGTGCGCCCTCCGCTCGGCACCCCCGCAGCCTCCCGTGGGAGGCTCCCGTCCCATGGCTGGCCCCTCAACTTGCCACCACCAGGGACAGATCTAACCCCTCCCAGGTGATCAGTGATGTCGATGAACCCCCCCACACACACACAAACCCGCCACTATTTCTTTTTGTCACCTTGCCTCACAGAGAGACATAGAGATGAAGTCCATCTGGCCCGCTGGCTCAGGATGGAGTAGCCACTGGGAGACCCCTGTCCTGTCCAAAGTGGGAGCTCCAGGGTAAGCCATCGGGCACTGGGGCAGAGCTGAGAGTGCCCCCAGCCAGCCTCACCCCTCCTTGCACATGAGGAGAGCGTGGCCATGTTAAGGTCTGCGTAGTAAACAACATTTCTCAGCCGCTTGCTGTGTACCAGGCACTGGTGTGGCTCCGTTTTGACCCGTTAATCTTACAACAACCTTCTCTCTCTTAATAAGCCTCTCTTATTAAGCCTCCTGGTGCAGATGGGGAAACTGAGGTGCAGAGAATTAAGTAATTAGATCAAGATCACGCCAGCCAGTGAGGGTAGAAGTGGACCTGATCTGAGGCTGCCTGAACTTGCTCTGAAGGACGGGTCATAGGAGATCATGAAGGGAGAATACTCCAGAAAAGCTGACCTGCAGATGGGTAGGGATGAGCCAGAAGACGAGCGTGTCCCCGGGAGGCCCCACCTTGGTGCTGAGGCAGTCCCAGCTCTGATCCTGGATCTGGCACTTTCTGGCTGAGGGGCCTTGATCCAGTTACTTAACCATTGGATCCTTGTTCTTAGCTGGATGTCACATTTGGGTTCATCGAGATTGTGCCTGGCATCCAGCCAGCCCTCGGTGAGCCCAGGTGTTGGGATGATGGCCGTCATCTTGGCGTGAGGTTGCACCTACCTTGTTCAAGCCCAGAGACACAGGTGTATTCAGCCTTCTCTCTCAGGGGTTTCCGAGTGGGAGAAGCACTTTGGGGGAGCTAGGGTCCACCGTGGCTCTCCAGAAATGAAGGCCCACTTCACACTGGGAAGAGCTGGGGTGCCCCTTTCCTCCCCCACTTTGCAAATACCACGTCGCACTCAGCTAAGTGCCTCTTGGAAAGCACAGCAGTTTCTTACTTAAGGGTCGAGCTTTACCTGGTTCTTGCATCTCTGAACACCAGCTACGCAGGCTCATCCCCAAGTGAGCTTGTCAGACGCCCCCCAGGGCATCATATGCTTTTTCTTCTGCGACAGTTTTTTTTTTCTTTTTTAAACATGGCTCCTGGGTTCATCTGGATCCTCTGCTCTGGCCTCAACTTTGGCCTCACCTCCTGAATCACCCCAAAGAAAAACAAAATAGGTGGCCATTGGGAATTCCCATATGTTTTTGACTTACATTTTTATAAATGTTTGTTCCATCCCAATAGGGGTATCTGTGCATCCAAGGCAGCGTGTTGATGGGCCCTGGAAGGTCCACCTTCAACACACATAGCACCGTGGGGACTTTCTGGAGTCACTGGTACAGCACAGGCGTTAATGTTGAATCACCTGATCTTTGTTGCAGATGCTAAGAAAACCAGGTCCGCCTAAAGAGTAAAGACTCTCAAATTTGTATTGGCTCCTTCCTACTAGTTGTGAGGGTCCAGGGTGGAAGTCTAGTAAATGCCTCACTCAGGAAGCATCGGACACTCGACAGACCACATATTTATCTCTCTCTGGGTCTGGCCAATGCGTTCCAAAGCTCAAGCCATTATGGAAAACAGGCTTGGAAAAATGCATATTCTGCCCCCCCCCACCCCGCCCCAGTATCTCAGACTAACAAGTTGGCCCTTCAGCAAATATCCCATTGTCCAAGCTGTGCGGACACCTCCATAATGCCCCCCCTTCATCAGCGTGCATAAAAGATGCCCTATGCTTCCTATATGCGCCCATGACCTCATCTTTCCTGCATAACCCACTTGCTCTCAATGGACCCAGTCACAAGCCAGAACTGTTTGACGCCAGTGTTTCCTAGCGGACCATCTGTTGATCGGAGTCAGTACACAAACCCCGCTTTGCCGGCGACGGTACCTCCACAGCGGCACCGCCCGCCATCCTGTCCCCCGCACCTCTCCCCTTCCCTCCTCCGCCACCCTCATCCCGGGAGCAGACTCAGGCTGGCCCTGCGAACGCCCCTGGGAGCTGCCCGGGGACAGTCATAAACCCGGCTCTGTTCTCCAGCAGTTTCAGGCCCAGCCGGGCCCAGACCCGCCTTTTCTTCCTTAAAGGTCACACAATCTAATTAGAACCATTGCTAACTGTATATTCTCGTTGTCGGTAAGCCTTAAATAATAAAAATCAGACCAAATGAGACTAATCAAGGGAGATGGAAAATCAATGTCATATTTGTCCCAAGTAATTTCCTTTTAGAAGAGAAAAGGCTCTTAGGAGTGGTTTGTGAATTTAAAAGATGTTTACAGTTGCATCTAGACATCGGAACATCAAAGTCAACCCCAAACGGAATTTCGCTGGATGATCTCTCTCTCTGTTCCCGGAAAAGCCAGGGCTGTTTGGTATAAAGGCTAAAACGGGGTGACAGCCTTTCTTGGGTCGCTTTAAGTAGCTCTGGCTTTGCCAAAAGAAAAAAAAAATTGAAAGAGGGATCCCTTAAGACAGGAGCAGAGGGTCAGTGATACGTGGAATTCTCTTCCCATTTTTTCAATATTTTCTAGTAATTGCTTTCAACTAAAAGCACGCTTAAGGGGTGCCTGGGTGGCTTAGTCAGTTGGGTGTCCGACTTTCACTTAGGTCATGATCTCGTGGTTCGTGGGTTCGAGCCCCGCGTCGGGCTCTGTGCTGACAGCCAGCTTGGAGCCTGGAACCTGTTTCAGTCTGTGACTCCCTCTCTCTCTGACCTTCCCCTGCTCGCGCTGTCTCTCTCTCTCTCTCCTAGAAATAAATAAAACATAAAAAAAAATTTTTTTTAAATAAAAAATAAAAGGACGCTTAAGAAAAACGCTGAATAATAAGAGAACAACAGAGACAAACAAGGCACAGCAGAGAAGAGAAGTAAAACAGTTCTCCAAATGACATACCCTTTTGACTGCGATCCACCCCCCCCCATAGTGGTTAACGACCCCAGATAAGCACCCCGTTCTCCATTTGGTTCTGCATATGTGTTCACAACAACGAGAGGAATTTGTACCAAGATGCCTGGTTGACCTGCTCTGCCATGATTCCTCCACGTTTCCCCAGGAGCCAGAAAGGAGCCCCCTTCGAGGCCGGGCATCCTTGGCATCACACGCCCATCACAAGCAAACAGGCGCCAGGCATCCCCGGTGGCGGCCTCTAGAGCGACAATCATCCTTCTTATAACCAAAAACTCCCCAGCGGAGTCCAGGTAGACCCAGGCTTGGCCTCTCGCTCTGCGAAGCCTGGCCCACCGCATGTGGATCCAGTCACACCTTTGGCACACGCATTTTCTGTTGGCACGGAACGGGGGGCACGCTCACTGCCCCTCAAACCCCAGGAGATATGTACCGGGTGCGCGTAGGTCCTTGAGTCCATTTCAGAGAAAAGTTACCTGGAAAGCTGTTTGGGGCGTTGGCCACTTGTCTTTCATTTCTGCCTCAGTCCTTCTGGCTGGTTCTCCTTCCTCAGTGTCTCAGAGACACTGTAGCCACACCATCTTGGATCGCTTAGAAACATGTCCACAAAAAGCTGGAAGGCACACCCTCCTGCCCCGTGGCCCACAGACCTCTCGACAAGTCCGGCCCTGCCTGAGACATGCTTGCTATCTCGATGACACGGTGGGCATGTTGTTCGGCGCATGAGATTTCCTCCCTCTGGCAGGTTCTACCCGAGAAGTGAGCACTGTCAAGACGGGTTTCCCTGTTCCCCTAACTGGATGGAAATGATGTATTAGCGTATCAATCCACCTCGTTAGCCACGGAATTTCCAGCCCCCAGTCTCTGCTGCATATGCTCAGAGCCACTGAGCTCAGAGCACTTTGTTCCTGGTAGGTGGAGCGAGTCCTTCCCCTCCGGTGCCCCACGGGGTACGCGCTTACCTTGTCCTTTCTGATAGCTCCCCATCTTACCGCGAGGATGCTTCACCCAAGGCTGCCACCATATTCCCTCTTTGCGACCTTCCACCGTGCCAAGATCATCACAATGACGACGAAACCCGAAAGCTATGGGCTTGCGACCACCCCAGACCACGTGGTGGTCATTCAGAAAGGGACTGGAGTAAAGTTTATTCTTCTGCTGAAGAAATCAGAATCAACACAGCTGAGCTTATTAACCCCCCACCCCCACCCACCCGCCCACGTTACAGAAATATTCATTTGGACAAATTAATTAGGGCAAATCAAATCTGGAATGGAGATGTATAAACAGCCTAAAATAATACGCTGCTTTCAAGTGTGTGCTAGCGTCCGCCTGGCATGTAAACAGACAAGCTCCTCTTTTCTTTCCTTCAAGAAAATTCCCAGGGAGACTTCACTGGGCAATATTATGGAAGACCAGTTCTAATGGCTTCATGAACTTGAAAGTACTAAAATGGAATATTTTTTTTCTTAAAAGCACCATAATTCAGTCTTGTCACTAATTCAGACAGTGCGTCCCCCAATTACGAAGGTTAAACCGTACATCACACTCTGCATATAAATTGCCAGATAAAACAGAATCATCTTAGTGGTGGGTAGTCAAGACATGACATTATTTTCTTCAACTTGTTCAACCGAAAGAAAGAGAAAATCCAGTCCAATTTAAAAGTAACAACTTTTGAAAGATATTTTATTTATTTCGTGACCAATAAAAAATGAAACGCCTTTCTTCTTTAGCCACCTGGCCCTTTGGGGAAATTGTGTTTCTGCAAAACCTCAAAACTGAAAGGCAGAAAATGTTTTTTAAGTAATCCACTGATTTCCAGAGAGCCAGGGCTCAACCAGAAAGAACACTTGTGCACCGGGGGGGGTTTATTTTGCAGATGGGAAGGGGTCCCTCCTGCAACTTCAGGTTGGATTCAGAATTTTCCCTCAAAGCACAATCCCAAACCTGGCCTCTCGAGATGTGTCAGACGGAAGGGCACTTCCATTACTGCTGTTCTCAAGGGAGAAATCCATGTTCTTCTTGGTTCCCAGAGGCGCTGGGGAGCCCGGGGGCCGGTGGTGGGCGGATCGGTGTAATGTCCCTGCCTCAGGATCACTGCGGGCAGGTCGCCTCTGACGCAAAGCCTTCCCTTGGCTTCCTCTGTGGCCAGGCCGCTCACACTAACCACCGAGGCATCAGGACTCCTGCGGGCTCACTGCAGAGCAGCAATTTTCTTGTGCTTTGCTTTGATTTTCTCCATCCTGGCAATTGAAGACAAACAGAGAAAGCCATTTTCTTCTCCACCAGTCAAAACACCTTTGCCATTTTGTCAGTTTCTGTGCTTTCCTTTCCGCCCCCCGACCCCGAGGTGGGGCAGGAGAGGCCCAGACCCCCCACCACCACGTTCCCCTTTGCTCCAAGGAACCACATCAACAGCCTATGCTCAACGGCCAACATCTTGTGCACCCATGCGGATGGGGTGGTGTTCTAGGTGCTGCTGGTGGTGGGGGGGGGATCAGTGGCGGGAGAAATGAGAGGGCCAGTCTCCGCTCCAGAAGACGGGCCACACGTTACAGGTGGGGTTTGTAACCTCAGATTGGGAGGAGGGTCCAGGGTTGGGGAGTCTTTGTGAACATAGACAGTTTGGGAATTCACACTGAAGCGGGGGGGGGGGGGTGGAGAGACAGAAGAAGAGAGAGAGAATCCCAAGAAGGCTCCACGCTGTGGGCGCAGAGCCCGATGTGGGGCTCGAGCTCACCCACCATGAGATCATGACCTGAGCTGAAGTCGGACGCTTAACTGACTGAGCCACCCAGGTGCCCCAAAATCAATTTGCTTTTTAAACTTAGCCTCGTCCTAAGCAATAAGATCCTTGAAATCACTCACCAGATGCCTAGATATTCCTCCCTAATGTGCATTGAAATGATTATAATAACCTTTAAGCGAAGATATACTCACATGTGTACCACCTAAAACCTTCCTGGGTACCGCTAGGGGCGTGTGCATCACGGAGCATTGAAGGATAGACCAAGGTCTCGGCCACCTGAGATAGCAGTAGCCCATCTTAGGCTGGGGCAGCTTGAACTCAGGCTCAGGCCCAGAGCCAGGAGAGCAAGTGGCCTTTTGGGGGACAGTGAGTTTAACCAAAGTGGGGAGTCTGAGGTGCTAAGGGCTCAAAGCCTCCCCTCCTCATCTAAGTATAATATCGGGATGGGTGATCCCGGGGGAAACTCACGTTCCCGTCACACACAAGAGCCCTGCTTTTGTTTTCCCAGCGAGATGAATCAGCCCTACAATTTCTGCCACCCCCATCGGCTGATTGACCCACATTTATAGCTCATTAGCGCCCCACACTCTGACCCTGGAACATTTCCAGTCTCCTGCAGGCTTGGTGGAATTCAGAAACAAGAGAAAGAGAAAAGAGGGGGAAGTCGGTATGGAAGAAAGAAATCAGCAAAAACAATATGGCTGATTCCTTGGAAGGATGGCACTGCCAGGGAGGAGAGAGAAAAGCCAACTTAACTGTCCCAGTTGGGAGACCAGTTGGGACCTCGCTGTCTCCCAGCCTGGCCGAAAGACAGCTCCAACGGCACCCCTATGTGCGCAGTAAATAAATAAATAAGTTGAAGGAATCAGCTTGGCCTCGGTGACATCTCTGGTAACTTCTTTGTCGGTAAAATGTCACTATCAGTTTTTGCACGAAAATTCAAGATGAACTGCATTGATCATTCCTATCACGAGACAGGTCTAGCTGGCTGCTGGAAAGGAATCCTTTTATCCTTTCTTCCCAAAAAGCATCAACCTGCAGAGCACGAAGACCAAGTTTGGCTCAACGGATTGAGGACAAAAATGCGCAACAAACCATAGAAACTCTGTAGGGGACTGGACGCTTGTGAGGTGCCGGTGCCAAAAGGCTGGCCGTGCCGGACAGGAGCTCAGGGTGAGAGGCGGTGGGGTCTGAAGGGACACAGTCTGCTGGGTGTGCCGGGTGACATGTCTGAATCCTGGAATGTCGCTCCACGCCCCCGAAATGGATGCTGTGAGTGACTCTGCCCCTTCCCCTCGGCACAGCGTTAAAGCTCGGTGTGAGGTCTTCCTCCAGGCTGTTGCTTCCATCAGTGAAGGAGAACGGACCTGGGGCTGTTAGATGATCAGGTTAGCACCAGATGAATAATCTGTCACTGTCAGGCTGTCTGGAAAGCTGGCCAAGCAGACACTGAAACAAGGATGCAGGCCTCAGGCGGGGTGGAGAGGAGGTGCCCAGAGTTGTCCCTGGACAGCCCAGGGCTGCACCCCTGGAGCCCTGCAGGGCCAGGCTGATTCTGCACAGAAGGGAGCCAGTCTCCCCTCTTGACTCTCAGCTGAATGTGTCCCCCGCAGCCATGGAGTTACTGCCACTCACCCGAAGATTGGCAGAGAGAGTAGTCATTTGCCGTCGCCCTTCCTCTGTGTTCAAAGGTAGTATCACCCAAGATCTCGTGGCGCTGCCCCATTTGAGGCCCCAAGGAGAGAAGACGACTGAGGGCTTCGAGGGGAAGCAGCAGGTGCCGCAAAGGCACTGGGAGAAAGGGCTGGAGTCAGTCCCGCTCGCACGGCACCAGCCAAACTGTCCCAGCCCGTGACACGCTCTGAGCTTCTCTCTTCCTCTGTCGAGGGAAGCGGGGGCAATGAGGTAGATCTAAGGTTTCTGTGATTTCTAAAGGGTTGTGATCCTTTGACTAAAGATTCCTTCTTGTACAGTTGAGCCCTTGAGGTCAGACATCTCTATCCTCGGTTTCCTGGTACCTGGATACTAGGACTTTGGTGGCCTCCAGATCAGCTGGATCAGGTGGTAATAGCTCAAGAAGATTTGCCACGGGATTAGTGGAAAGGCAAAATGCATGGCCTCCCAAAGGGTTCCCACTTCCTTCTCCAAGGCTTCACGGGGTACATCCTTGGGGTGTCCCCACAGAACACAGGACAAACAGGGACTCGTGTGGCCAGTGCCTGGTGCGGCCACCACTCTGTATGGGAAGAGCCAGGGCTCCTTCGGGCAAACCTTGCTCTACGTCTATTTGGGCTCTTCTGTTCTTTGCCTCCCTTCCTGCCCAAATGGCGATTTTTCTAGGGGAATAAGGTGAGGCCTTCATCTGCACCTCCCTGGAGCCTTGGCCCACCCGTCTCCGGATTCCTTGATGTGACTCATGCAGAGAGCCGCCCTGGCCTCCCCTGTGGGGTAAATGGCAGAGCTGATTGACAGGGGCGAGACAGGTAATCCGTGGGCTTGAGAACCTTCCATCACAGCACTACCCCAGGGCGCTCAGAAACCTACCCCCTCCCCCCCGTGCCGTGGCCCCAGCGCTAAGCACCGGAGCTCCGTACTTGTCTGTGAGGGACGAGAAATGTGTCCTCACATATTTTCTTAACAAACCAAGAGAGAGGGAGAGAGGGAGAACCCTACCCAGGATGCCACTCAGAGGCAAGAGTTCAAATAAACACATTTCTCGTTTTCCTTCATTCATAAAAGGAAGCCAGTTACAGCTCTAGTCGGCCAGAACCCAGGGCTCCGCCCTCGCTAAACAGGCCAGAAGCCCGGGAATTAGTGGGATGGCTGGAGTTTCACTAACTCTGCGGAAGCGCTGTTGGCACCGAGTGAGAGTATCCCCGGAGCCCAGAGGCTGTTGGCTGGAGGGCACCACCACCCTTGACGTGACCTTGAGTCTCAGGGCAGAGACTCTGAAGTTGTGTTCTCTCTTCCCTTTTGATTGGTCCTGGACTCTCCCCGGAGAGAATGAACATTTCCCCATTTTTACTAGGGCTTTCCTTGACGTCCGTTGAAAGAGTAGTCTGGCGAAACAGGCAAATGTAGCACGTGACCTCGGATTGCATCCGGGGCCCAGAAGCTGGTAATCGTGACGTAGCTGACCTCAAACAGTCCGGGAACAACCGCCTTAGAATGTGGGCGATGGATCAGGCCGTACGGGGGATTGGAATTGACTTTTGGAGGGTGGTCCGATGATCCCGGGGTCAGGGAGGAGAATGCCTGCATGTCTGCTCCTTCCCTTCCAGCGATCTCACAGAAATATGCACAAGTACAGATGAAGCAACCTGGTAAAACAAACAATAGTAAACTAGAGATGGGGATGTGGGTGACGATTGTCCTATCAACTTTTCTGTGCATTTGGCCTTATTCTCCTAATAAACCAGGTGGGCTGTGCCTTCATTCGAGGTTCCCCGGGTCCACACCTGTGCTGAACTGGTGAATATACAGGGGACGGGGTCACCTACTTGGTACTTGCCCTGCACAGTACAGGCCAAAACCTGGCGCCAGCCAGCAGTGGGGGACAGGAGAAACCTTCAGGGATGCACACGCCACTGCCTGTAGCAGAGAAAGTGAAAATGACTAGCTCTGGGTTTGCAACCTCACCACCAGCCAGCACCATCTCCACTCCATCGCCATAACCTCGAGGATGCTCGTCACCCAAGGTCTAATTATGCTCCTTCCCAAGAACATGATGAGGAGCTCACCCGCAGCCCACGGAAGACCATTCTATGCTGAGAAGGACTGAGTGTAAGAGATGGAGAGGCCATGAGCCAGTCACCGCCTTTTTCATCTCCTGTGTTCAGTGTTCTCATCTGCAAAGTTCTCGCCATCTCTGAAGTCTCCTTCCCGCTCTCACGACCTGTGATTTTTATCTAGTAAGACCTGCTGGCCATTAGAAGGATCAAGTCCTGAGATGCATTACACTAAAGGACACTGGGGTGCCTCCATCCACGGAGATGCAATGAGATAAATCGGGAATACGAATGTCACCATTACAGTAAAAGCTAGTTTACCTGACAGGCAATCACTCAGAAGATTCAGGCCAAAGAGGCCCAGTATTCTGAGGGGTGACCTGAGGCTTCGAGACCTCCAAAGAATGACCCCATTATGCTGAGTGGGCTCCTGATGTGAGGCCGAGTTGGAGGTTGTGCGTGGGGCACGGCAGATCAGACAGAGAATCAGCGCCGGGCGTCTGGAGATGGGAGCCCAGTGCCTCGTGGACGTGCTGACGGGGCTGGGCTGTCTCCATCTCATGGAAACCTAAAGTGTTACCCACCCAAGATGGGGGCGGGGAGGGAGGCACCAAATAATCTCCTACAGTCCCTCCCAGTTTTCAGACCCATGTCTTCTCTAGCCTTCAGTCTGCTGGATTAATCCACTTGGTTCCGTGTAATTCTGATGTGACCGGGCTTCAAAAGACACCAGGCTACCAGGGCACACTCTGGTACAGTGAACAAACATCAGACTCACTGGGCCATCGCCCCGGGATATTAGCCGGATCAGAAAGCATGCTTTCTCTTGCGTTTCCTTCTGCCTCTTGGTTTCCTTTACGTTCACGGCTCTTCAACATCAAAAGCTACTCCCAGAGCACAGGCCGCGTCGTGCGTGACACACGGAGGATCGTCTTACATTTGTCCACCTTGGGTAAACATCTCTTTGAAAAAGGCCTTTTAAGACGATTGTTGGTTTTGGCAGTACCCTTTTTAGGGTATTAAGACCGTCAGGCTCGGGAAACAAAGAGCAGCCTTGAAAGAAGGGCTATCGCATACCAGCAGGAAGGTCTTCCAGCAACCGCCAATACCCTGCAAGCGACTGGGCGGCCCTGTGGCTGGAGGATGAACTTCACGGGCTTCGGGAGAAGGTGGCTTCCACGCAGCGTGGACTCTCTAAGAGCCACCAGGTGCCCGACAAGCAGGACGTGGTTCCGTGTCACTCCTGCAAGAGACACCATTCGTTCCTGCCCAAACCAGACATGATACTGAAAGCAACTTCCACCACGTCCAAACAGGACCTGAAGGGTTGAAGGGGGAGGTAAAAAGCACAGACACACACGTACCCACAGATCATCTTAAAATAGGGGCCCATGGGAGCCCCTGGGGGGCTCAGTCGGTTGAGTGTCCGACTTCGGCTCAGGTCATGATCTCACAGTTTGTGAGTTGGAGTTCCGCATTGGGCTCTATGCTGACAGCTCGGAGCCTGGAGCTGCTTCAGATTCTGTGTCTCCCTCTCTCTCTGCCCCTCCCCTGCTCATGCTCTGTCTCTCTCTCCTTCAAAAATAAATAATTAAGATATTAAAAAATAATTTTTTTTAATAGAGGCACATATACATCAGGAGGGGAAGCCAAATGCAGTGAGCACAGACCCCCAGGGACTCAGGACAGCGCCCAGAAGTCCCATGAGACCAGGGTCTTTCGTAAAGTCAGGTACAACTTGCATTCGGTAAAATTCCCCGTTTTTAGGTGGGTGGTTCTTTGAGTTTTGGCAAATGCATGCAGTCCTGTTACAACCACCACAATCAAGGCGTACAATGTTTCTGTTGACCTCAAGGCTTCCCACGCCCTCTCTAGCCAACCCTCTCTGGGAAACCCCTGATCTGTTTTCTGTCCCTACAGCTTGCCTTGCCCCAAGTATCATGTGAACGGCACCAGCGTGTCCCCCTTTTGTGTCTGGCATAATTCTCATGAGGGCCCCCCACGTCACTGCACACGTGAGCGATTCACTCCTTTCTATCGCTGAGCGCTTACCCCATTCTACAGACACTCCACAATTTGCACGCTCACTAGTGAATGGACATTCAGGCTGTTTCCAGGGTTCTGCGATGATGAGTGAGCATTCGGGTACAGGTTTTTGTGTGGAACTAAATTTCCATTTCATCTGGGGCGATACCTGGCAGTAGACTGGCTGGGTCAGATGGTGAGTGAACATGTAACATTCTAGGAACCCACCCAACTGTCTTCCAAAGTGGCTCTTTGGAAGAGCCTTCCCGCTAGCAATGACGGAGAGCAGAGTTTCTCTGCATTCTTTCCAGCACTTGGTATTAAGTTTCTAGGGTGTTGGTTTTAAATCTTAGCTATTCTAATGAGTATGTAGTGGCATCTCATTTTCATTTTTAATTTGAATTTCCCTAATGACTAATGATGTTGGACACCTTCTCAAAATGTGCTTATGGTCTTATTATCGTTTTTGATTAAGAGTCTGTTCAAATCTTTTGCCCACTTAAAAACTTGTGTTGTTTTCTTCTTGAGCTGTAAAAATTCTTTATATGTTCCAGATTCAAGCCCTTTATCAGCCTCATAAATCTTTTCTCCCAGTCTGAGGCTTATCTTTTCATGATCTTAACAGTATCTTTTCAAGAACAGAAGTTTCTCTATTTTGATGAAGTCTAATTGATCAACTGTTTTCTATTATGGCTCATACTTTTTGTGTCCTATTTAAATAATCTTTCTCCAACCCAAGGTCACAAAGAATTTCTCCTTTTTTTTTTTTTCGGCATAGAGATTTTATAGTTTGGGGTTTTACATGTAGGTCTGCAATTCATTTTAATTTTTGTATGTAATAAGTATGGGTAAAGGTGGTTTTTCGTGTGTGCTTTAGGGTTGGAGGGGTTTGGGGACATATCCAAAAACATTCTGGCACTAGTTGAAATGCTGTCTTTCCTGAACTATCTACTCCATCGATCCAGGAATCTATTCTCTCACGAGTAATGCACACAATCGTGATGACTGTGTTTCACAGTAAGTCTTGAAATCGGTTAGTGTTAGTGTTCCAACCTATGCTTCTTTTTGCAAAATCGTTTTGGGTATTCCAGGTCCTTTGCATGTCCATATAAATGTGTCCATTTCTTTGAAAACAACAACAACAAAACCCCAATAGCCTGCCAGGATAAGGGCATTCCTGTTGAATTCCCAGCACCTTGGACAGTGCCTGGCACATATTGGTAAACAATAAATATTTTGGAACGTAAGAATGAGTGGATAGAACACCGTGGGGACCCAGTCAGCATATGGTACATATAGGAGTGGAGCCATTCAGAAAGTCATAGAAGATGGTACAACTAACTACTTTGGAAAACTCTCTGGCAGTTTCTTAACGCAGTAGACGTGCATTTACCCCAGGACCCAGCAATTCCACTCCTAGGCATTTATCCAGGGCAATGAAAACATATGTGCACAAAAACTCTGAGCCAAAATGTTCGTTGAAGGTTTGTTCATATTAGCTCCAAGCTGGAGACCACCCAGATGTCCATCAACTCATTAATAGATAGCCCAAATGTGGACTGTTCATACCGTGGAATACTACTCAGCAATAAGAAAAGATGATCTCCTGAAACATACTATCAAATGGAGAAGTGTCCAAAATATTATAGCGCGCAAAAGAAGGTAAAAGTACATACCACATGCTTCCATTTAGATGAAATTCTACAATAGGCAAAACTAACCTGTGATGCAGATATCAGGTCAGTGGCCGCCTCCAGGAAGAACTGACTGGGGAAAGGAATGAGGGAAACTTCTGCGATGATGGAGGTGTTCCGTGTCTTGACCGGCACCCGTGAAGACAGAGTGAATGCTGTAATTGAGATGTGAACATTTCACTTCATGTAAGTAATGCATCGGCTGAAATTTTTTAATTAAAAAAAAAATCATGGTAATTTCTTCTCCGAAGGAAGCAATTCTGGGGCCCACAGCGCTGAGAGGGAGTAAAGGCTGCTCACCCGTGAGAGCGCCGTGGACCAGGATCTTGGTTCTGAGCGGCAGAGACTACCGCTGCGGGGCGGAGCTGAGGGGCGAGGCCTTCAGAGCTTGGCTCCCGGCTGACCTTGCCATTGTCCCCGCCCACGAGCTCGCAGTGCTCTGTTCTCCTCCCACACTTGACGCCACAGGGAGGCTGCCAGGAGAAGCCAGAGGTCAACTGTAAAGATCCCAAGAAGGGGTGATGGTTCTTGGCCATGGCTGCTCCACTCAGTGGCCTCGGACACCTGAGCATTAACCTTATGCGCGTCTACACTGCAAGGAACTACCACAGCAGTGGGAGCCCCTGGGGTGCACTCAGGGTGCCTGTATCATCCTGGCCCAGTACAGGGGGGCTTCCTTTGTCAGCCGTTTCCTTGGAGGGGGGCGCGGGACAGCAGTGCTGTGCGAGCTTCCGGGGGGTCACGAGCACCCTGAACGCCACAAAGCCTGCAGTGCCTGCTCAGGGTCCAGAACCACAGGTGGGCAGGAACTTGCTGGTCCACGAGGAATGGGGCTGGCGCTCACTTCTGAGGTGGGTGAAGGGCACACAGTTTGAGACCGTCAGCATCTAGTGCCTCTCGGGTGAATGAAAAACTGGATTTTGTGTGGGACAGAATTGAGGGGAAAAGGCAAGAAATGGAGGCGGGTCAATGAAAACGGACCACTTCCTCAGCTCCCAGCTCTGTCTTCTCATATGGGACTCAGCCGACTTTCAAGAAGATGGATGCTTTAAGAGAACACGGAGCGCCCACATTTGGGCGGGTCAGCACTAACTCTCAAAATCCAAATTTGGGAAGGCCTTTGCTCAAGGTGATATTTGGAAATCGTATTCACAAATCAGCCATCCACTTTTTATTTAGTGTCTAACTAAGTCTCGGGATTTTAAATCTACTGAAAGGCCTACCCCCTACCCACCCCGCACCCCCCGCCCAGCACGCCATCGGAATAAGGCGTATGAATTAAAATTCTCTCCAACGCAAGCATTTTTTAATTAGATTGAGACCTTGGAACCTGGTAACTATATTTCTTCTCTGACTACCGTCTGGGTGATTACAAGAAGATGAAATGGAGAAATGTCGGAAAGGAGATTGGCAAAGAAGGAAGACTGAGATGGCCCTTGGCATGTCCTAGGTTCTCAATTGCCCGCCCAATCTGAAGTTCCCAAAGTGAAGAGGCCCTCAGACCCCCCTGAGTCCTCACAGAGTAACAACTTGGCATCCGGCTTCTTGGCAAAGTCCGGGAGATACAACCACTTAATGAGATTTGAATGTATTTCTGTACTTGCTATTCTCCGTGGGTAATCTGTAAAGGAAGGAGCAATTTTCTTTTGGTCTTCATTATTTTTTTTGAAAGATCATTGAATCTATGTTCTATTAATGCTTCTTTCAAATCACGAGACATGTCTAAGATGTCAGGTAAGATTCCAAGGTCAAGAGAAGGACTTCTCTTTTTTTTTTTTTTTTTTTTTTTGTGCACATTGAGAGGATGCTGGGAATGTCTTCAGAACCCTGATGACTGACTGGCCTGGGGAACCCAGCAGTTTACCAGGACACCTGCCCAGGGGCCCTTCACCGTGGTCCGCAGGTGCTAGGGCCGGGTGGCACACTGCAAGGGGTGCCGAAGGGGAGAGCGAGAGGGAGAAGCCAGCAGAGAAGAGAGGAGCACAAAGAAGGGAAGGAAAGCACGAAAGGAGAGTTTGGGGGAGACTGGGGGAAGAGGGATGGGAGGAAAGGCCGGGTGCACGGGAGGCAGGAAAATGGAAAGCCAGGGCAGTCCCAGAAGGAAACACGATGGAGGCCACAGAGACGCACGTAGGAAACTCAGCCACGAACAACAGAACTGCATCGGCCAGGGAACCAGGGCCCTAGAGGAGAACATGAGTTTTCAGTCTGAGTCCGGGCAAGATTTTTGAGTGTTCGCTGTGTTGGGACAAGACAATCCAAGGAAAAGGCTACCCAGGTCCCCGTCTGCAGACCACGGCCTCTTTGGCCTGTGCCACCAGGAGCCGTGAACCTTGGTCGAGAGCTGGAAGCACCTTTGTTGCCCATCCCTCCCCGGGGATGGTGGCGTCTGGCTGACTTCACCCAGCGGGACGGCCACCGGGGACAGAGGAGGGGAGTGTTTGGGAGGCAGCGTGCACGCAGGTGGAAGAGGGCATTGTGCTTCCCATCTCCTGCCCCTGTCATTTGAATTTGCTTTTTAGGACAGACTTGCACCAACTACCCCTCCAGGGGCAAGCCCGGGCCAGCTCATGGGGCCTGACTCTGTCCTCAGACCGAGTCGGTCTGAGACCGGGATGCCCCTGGTATTGGGCCAGATCATTTCCAAAACCCACCCATTCCTCAATGCAGCGACTCTTTTGTAAAAAGGAACTGAGCCGTGGGAGCCCTAGCCCCATCCCCGCGCAAGGGAACCCTGCACGTCCAGGGCAAAGTCAGCATTTGCCAAAACTCAGCATTTCCCCCAAAAGGGTCCCATGGGTGCCCATGTTGCCTGGCTCACCTCTGCAGAAAGCAGGAGGCCGCCTGAGACCCAGAAAATACTGAAAGGTCATAAGACTGATGAGAAAGGCACAGCATCTGGGCCAGACCTCGGCAAGTGCTTTTCTCCACTGAAGATTCAACAAATAAATCAGCCAGATGACAATGGATGAGGGAGCAGAAATCCATGTGCTGCCCTGTGGCACCGGGGCAGCCGCAGAACACAGCTGAAACGCAGGATGAAAGGCATGAGACAAATATCCGTGAACACCCACAGGTGCAAGCCAGAGGCGGGAACAGCCCCCCCCCCCCCCAGTCCCTGGGACGAGAAGATTTGGGCGTTTGGGGAGGGAAGGGAGTTGGGTCCGTTAATTTGTTTTTGCTTTACCGCAGCTTGTCCAAAGCACCCCACGGCCCAGAAATTCATTACAACCATTTGATGTATTAGTAAATTGGATAAATAACAAGACACAAGTTGTTAAAGACGACCGTCCAGAGAGAAAATGAAACAGTCAGTCAACCACAAGGTGATAAAGAGCCAGGCAGCACGATGGCTGCGCTGAGCTCTCAGTGGGTCCAGAGGGTTAAAAAGAAGGGAAGGCAAAGGGCAGAATCCATGAAAAAGGCCGCTGGCTATAAAACCGAGGGGGTCCCCTCTGGCCAAATGGGGAGTCTGAGCACTGGTGGGGGGGGGAGACAATGGCCGCAAAAGACTGAAACATTGAAGACTGGCCGCCTTGAGAGAGTCCTACAAAACCACCCCCCTCTTGTGAAAAATCAAGCATTGTTCTTGCCTTTTTGTTTTTTAAATAAGAACAGTTTCTCAGGGAAATTGAATAGTTGATGAAGGAGTGTTTCTCTTCATGGAAGCCTTTCAGTTAATTAATAAAGACACGATAGGCCTGGAATATCACCATTTGAAATGAAGCCGTGGGGAAGCCATCAGCAACCTCGAGAGTGCAAAACAAATTCTACAGCAGTGGACCAGATTCCTTCAACCAATAAATTGCAGGGATGGAGAATCTATAGATTAAGAGCTTAAATGCCGTATCAACCAAATAACCAATTACGGCGCGTGGACCTTATTTGGATCCTGGCTTGGACAGATTTTCTCTTAAAGTTACGAGCTGATCAGGAACATCTGGACACGCAAGGGGTATTTGAGGAGGTGCTCATTTTTTAGGTGCGATGATGGTACTGTTTTCACGGTGTTTGAGGACAGACATGGAAATATCCACGATGTTTGGCATTTCCTTCAAAATAAGCAT
Source organism: Hyaena hyaena (assembly GCF_003009895.1). Classification (NCBI taxonomy): domain Eukaryota; kingdom Metazoa; phylum Chordata; class Mammalia; order Carnivora; family Hyaenidae; genus Hyaena; species Hyaena hyaena. The sequence continues at coordinate 667,071 of NW_024080750.1, read as the reverse complement.
GGGTGGGAGAACTGGTAGAGGGAAGATGGAAACAAGATTGGCATGAGTTGATAATTGCTGGAGACCGTGAGGGATCCGGGGGGGGTTGTGACACTCTTCTCTCTGCTTGCGCATGTGATACATACTTGCCTGGTTTAAATAAATGAAACGATCTAGGAAGTGGAGACGCGTACAGTGAGGTCACCTCACACGCAAGTTTGTAAAATCCGTGCTTGATTAAATACTGCCAAGCACTCAGTAGTCAAGGTGTGCTTGAGTGATGGGGTCAGGAGAGCCCTGATGAGGGTCCCAGCAGGCCGCTCTGAAGCCACTGGGCCTCTGATGCCACCCACTGTCCCCCCGCAAAGTCTTGGGGGCCCAGGTGGAGTCGCCCCACCGAGCGAAGCAAGCCTGCATCTGTGCTCATGGGAGCGATGGGGAAGCCCACTGCCCATGGCTGGCTCATGTGCAAACGGCCAAAATTTGTACCCGGACTCGCCATCCCCAGTTCCCCAGTCAAACTGTGGTTTGGACGATCAAAGCCTTTTACCAACCCAGCCAGCCCGCTCGCCCCCAAGAGAAGGACCTGGTCCCAGCACGAGCTCTGACAAAGAGGAGTGGCTGCTTGGAGACCCAGGCTGTCAGGAGGAGGAAATCACACCCACACACCCTCCCGTGTTTCCCAAACACTTGGTTTCATTTCTTCCTACCAGAGATGCTCTCCACAAATACCAAGGTATTGATTTTCCAATTGATCGAGGTAGAGAATGCTTCATACAGGTATGACTCTTGACAAGCTGGGAATAAAAAGCTGATCATAATGAGTTCATTTACTTTGCTTGATTCTATTACTGTATAACACAATGTGTATGCCATCACCCTTTCAAGGACGCCTCCCCTTCTAAGCAGCCAGCTCTTAATAATGCTGCTGGTTAATGCTGAAATCCGTCTTGCCGTATGATGTGTGAATTTAAAAATCATCCTTAGTGGGCCTCTCTCTCTCTCTCTCTCTCAACGCCATTGCCACACTATGGAATCTTTCCTGCACCAAGGAAGACTTGACCGAGAGAATGAGAACCACTCAGATGTGGGTATAGAGTTTATAGAGGGTGTTTGTCGATGAACGATGGGGACAGGGGTGGAAATGCAGTGAAAGCCTAATTGTGGGTTATAAATATGCTGTATTTTCCCTATTGATTATATGACACAGAAATGAAAAGGATTACCTTATTAGGTCATAGTTAGCCATAAGTACGTCCTGTGTGCTTCAACTTAGGACACTTGCGAGTGACTAAGTAATTATTTGAGATGAAGAGCGAGGTCTGTTCAGGGCTCCAGACGGCCCAGGCACTGTCCCTGTCCCCAGGCAGATGCCTTTCATGAGCCCTCATAGCGATTCTCTGTTCTGCCTCCCGTGGCTGTGCATTCTCCCGTGCACTCTTTCTGCAAAGTAGGGGGTGACGACTAAATGGGACTTCTGTCTGAGGATGTGCGCGGCTGGCTCGTGCTTTTCCAGAAGTTTCTGGGGGCAAGGTCTGGAGTCCAGTGGTAACCAACGGGGGCTGCCACTTCTTAAAATAAAATGGCCTCAATGAAACCACAGCTCTCCAGAACTCCCAGGAAGCGAGTCGGGGATGGGGGTGGGGGCGCCGGGTGTTGCCCGCGGTGACTCGGGAGACAGCAGAGCATGGCCCCATGCGGGGGGCGGGGGGGACCACAACAGAGACTTGCTGTTAATCTTCTTGGGTACTTCTTTACCAAAATGGATGGTGCCCTCCCCCCACTCAGTAGTGTGTATTGGACGCGGTCAGCTCCTCCTGGATGAGTGAGGTCGGCCTTCCGTCTCTTTCTGGGGCCCGTCGCCCCCAGATCTGCTTGTGTCTCGCTCTGAGAACAAGCTCTAAAGCCAGGCCAGCATGGTCGGCGTCTTCCTACGTGGCCGCGGCTTAGGGGCCCGAGCCCCGACATCGAACAGCGCCCTTCTGAGAAATGTTCTGCTTGTAGAGCTAAAGCAAGAGGCCCGTGAGCAAATGCAAGGGTCGCTCCGGGAAGATGCCGGGGAACCGCACACGGGTCTTAGCAGCTTTTTATCACGACCAGCCCAGTTTCTCGCACCAGAGATCTCCGGCCGGCCACGCTTGCTCCCTCTGTGCATAGGCAGCCACTCGGGCCTCCTTTTATTCACTACTGAATTCCTCCTCTTTGTACTGAGGCCCGCGAGGGCCCAACCCACCAGAGAGAGGGTGGCCTGTGTGCCCCGCTCTGCTGCACCTGCCGTTACCGCCTCTCCTGTTTCTGGGGGATGGGGGGGGGGTCTCTGCTTTGTGCTCCTCAGGTGCGACCTGGACAAATGAGCTGTGCCAGCAGCCAAGTGGGGGCCCCGAGATGGGATCTCATTCTGGCCCTGCTGTTCCTTCTCCGTGTGACCTTGGACGTCACATTCTCTGCCTCTTGGAGCCTCAGTATCCACCTCTGGGAAACGGGACCATGACCCTTATTCCACAGGAGTTAGAATCAAAAGAGAGAGTCCCTTGCAAACCCAGCACTTGGGAAGGGGCTTCAGGAGGGGACAGTCTATCTCCCCGCTCACACGACCGAGGCACTACCGGGCTTCGATTTTGGCCGAGTTGTTTAATTGTCACTTCTGCTAACAGCCTGCCTTTAATGTCCCCTCTGTCCTTATTCATCCCTGGCTTTCTGAGCTGCCACAGAAACCTCTCTAGGCAAAACAGTAAAAGTGAATGATAAGTCAGAGCCAGGTTCGTCCTCAGTAATATATAACTTGGCCACAAAAGCAATTACTTAATGCCGTGCTCCCCGGGAAGGGAAGGGAGGGGGGCCGAGCTTCCTGGGTAGGTGACTGCCGTGCACCAGGCCCGGGCCGGGTACCTCAGCTCCTCCCCAGTGTGCGTGGATCCCAGGGGCTTGCGGTCTCCAACGCCCCATCCGTCTGCGCCCACAGGTCATGGGCCCTTGTCTCATCCTCACCTTCGGACAAGGCCACCGTTGCCATGGCACCTCTTAGGCTCTGAGCCGCTCTGCCAGCGGCTGCAGGTGGAGAACTGGTTCTTTGGCAAACCTGGCCAGTGGGCACGTCCCGTTTCCTTGCCGTGCCGTGGGGCTGACGAAATGGTGCCAGGGTACTTGGTGGGGTGTCTGCCCCATCCACAGACCCCGGAAGTGACCCAAGCTGCAAGAGTGCCCAGGAGGGGCCTCTGACTAAAAGACCCAGGCAGGACCCTGCGCCCTGTGGAAAGACCAGGATGGAAGACCCTCGCAGGGCCCCGGTTCTTCTTTGCCTGGAGGCCTCCTGCCTGCCCTCCTCCCCCAGCTGAAAGGGGAAGGGCCAGCGGAGGAGCCCCCGCTTCAAAATTCCCTCCAGCCCCATCACCCCTACGGACTCACCGGGCCTTGAGCCAGGCGGGAGCTGCGGAGGGGTGATCGGACACAGTCTCCCCGGTCCCCCACGTCTGCGCCTGGCCCCGGCACAGGACCCTCTGGGGGCCCCTGCTGTGTGAGCTGACGGCCACGGCCCCTCTCCCCGCCTGCGTGGTCTCTGTTCCCACCTCACCCTCCTGTGTGTCTTGTCAACGGGTCGGGGCAGGGGGGCGCCCCGCCCCCCAACATTTGGGAAAGGAATAAAAATGGACAGGTGTGGCTCTCGGGCGAGACCTCTGCGCCCCTCCTACCCAAGCCTCATCCCTGAAATGGCAGAGACCGCAGCGGACATTTTCCCCCCGGGTCACTGTGTTCTGGCAGTTCACGCAGCAGCTCTCCTTCGAGAGGACCTCACGAAGCCAGAGGCTGGGGAGACTGAGACTCAGCCGTGCTCCAGCCGGGACAGGGCTCCTCTGTGCCGCCGGCGGGGCCATCACCTCGCGGACCCCCATCACGGATGCCCGAGCGGCGCGGACACGGGATGCAGATGGGCGCCGCGTGGACGAAGGCAGAGCCGCCGCCCGGGGAGCGTAAGGAGGGGGTTCATCAGGCAAGCCAACCAAGAAAAGCCGGCCCCACCCCCGGCTGCGGCCGGAGCAGTTCAAATTAGGGGGAAACGGGAGTTAAAAATATACCCACCAGACCCTCAAGATGAGGTCAGTGCTGTGCTGGAGAAAGGGAAAAAAGGCCTCAAAACCTGACTCTCTGCCTCCCAGACATGACAGGGCCTGGTCCTCCTGAAAGGCCACCGACCCCCCGTGGCGCGCACCAGATGACTGTGGGGACGCAGATCTAACGACGTGTGTTTCCAAGCCGCGCCACAGAAACACTTGAGTTCCATTAACCATTTCCAGAAGCTTCCGAAAGCAGCGGTCAGCTTGCCAACTGCTGTGTCCCCAATCACTCCTTCCCTCCTGTGAGGGGGGGAGAAGGCCTTTAACCAGCTGCCCCTGGGGCTGCTGTGTGGTCTGGTTCCGTGTTTAAAACAACAAGACCTGAGAGAGCCGGAACCAAGCACGGAGAATAGAAAGTGGTGGTGGTGGTTTTTTAAAGAACGCTGTTTTCTGATAATACGAACCACGTCCAGCGCGACCCCTCCATCCGCTCCGCCGTAACAGTCCTCCCGTGTCCCACGTGTCTGTGACACTCCCATCCCCCCCCCCCCTCTCTCTCACACACAGGGGTTGAGTGAACTGTTTCTAGAAAAGGCCACACAGCAGGCAGTGTGGACACGGGGGCCACCCAGGCTCTGTCACCACTCAGCTCTATTCTTTTTCTTTTAATTTTTTTTTAATGTTTACTTATTTTTGAGAGAGAAAGAGAGAGTGCACACATGTGGGGAAGGAGGCAGAGAGAGAGGGAGACCCAAAACCTGAAGCAGACTCCAGGCCCTGGGCCATCAGCACAGAGCCCGACGCGGGGCTCGAACTCACGAACTGTGAGATCATGACCTGAGCCGAAGTCGGACGTTTGACCGAGTCCCCCAGGTGCCCTATGACTCAGCTCTACTCTTGTAGCAAGAAAGCAGCCACAGGCAGTGGGTACACGAGTGTGGCTTCATCTGCAAACAGGAGGGTAGGATTTGGCGCAGGGCCCACGGCACGCTGGCGTGTACGAAGCACTTGGAATACGTCTGGCCTCATACTCAGTGTCTTATGTTTCTTCTTTGGATCCCAAGCTCAAGCTGAATCAAAGACATGCATGGGCTCAATTCACCTGTAAGCAGCTGGCTCCCCAACTAAGCAACACAGATTCCAGGACCCTCTGTCACTTTTAAATTGCAAATTATGTTTCTTTTCTCTTTCTCTCTCTTTATTTTTATTTAAGTTTATGTATTTTTGAGAGAGAGAGAGACCAAAAGTATGTGTGAGCAGGAGAGAAGGAGGGGCAGCGAGAGAGGGAGAGAAAATCCCAAGCAGGCTCCACACTGTCAGCGTGGAGCCTGAAAGGGGGCTCAAACCCACAAACTGAGAGATCATGACCTGAGCCGAAATCAAGAGTCTGATGCTCAACCGGCTGAGCCCCCTGGGGGCCCCACAAATTGTGTCTTAACTGAAAGTGCAGTGGCATCCGCCACCCCAGCCGCTATCAGGATCGTCCTGAAAATCTGAATCTGCAGGCTCAACTGATGTGAACTGGCCCCCCGTCTGGAGAGGGCAGGAAGACGTGGCTCCTTGGGCCAGAATAAGTGGGCAGAGGGGAGGTGGATGACTTCCTGCCCTCCCACATCTGGGACAGGGTGCACGTCCCCTGAAGCCAAACGTGAGGAGGACATGCCAGTGCCGTGTCGGATCAGGGAATCAGGTCAACAAGCTTTTTTTTTTTTTTTATGCATCAACTGTTTGCCCCCCTGCCCAGGATTCTTGGCAACAGCAGAGAGCAACCCAGACAGCGTCACGCAGGATTTCTTGGGGGGAAATCGCATCTCCAACCGCTGATGCCCCCTTACCCCCGCCCCAGCTCTCCATCCTTTTTGGCCCCCATTCACCCTTTGCATCACTGCTTGCTTGGTCTGCAAAATTCTGAGCTCCCGCCTGCCCCCCACCAGGTTGTAGGCTAAAAACCAAAGGCAGAGCGTCCTCAGGCGCTTAAACGTAGGGAATCAAGTACCCACTGGTGGGCCTGTTTTATAGAAGCCCATACATGAAGTGGGTCCAAGGCACAGGGAGGTATGGGTGGGGCACAGAGTCAAGGCCTTGGTCACTAGAACAGTCTTCTGCATGCCCGTCTGTCCCACACCGTTACGAGCCACGCTGATGCTTTTCGCGGCCATAGCTGACTGCCGGAGTCAAGCTGGAAGAAAGCGTCCGCCTTCCCGATTCAGTTACTACTTCCTCTGCAGTTTCCAAGGAGTCGCCTGAAGCCTGAGAGGGAAAGAAAGAGGGGGAGGGAGCCTCCCCTGTTTTTAAAAGTATTTGTTTTCTATCGGATTTATTTAAACAGCAAACTCGCCAATAGATTTTTAATAGAGTATTTGTTTATTATATCGGCTAGCCAGTGCGGGCACGCAGTTAAAACATCATTCAAAACGCACAGAAGGGCGTGCGGTGAAAAGTAACTGTTCTTCCCGCCTCTGCCTCCCTCCCCATTACCGGCTTCTTGTGAATTCTCACTGAGATACGCCGGGTATGTGTCAGCATGGGTGTGTATACATCTTTTCCTTAAACAAATGCTGGCAAGTTCTGCAAACGGTGTTCTGCACCTTTGTTTCTCTGCGTGACACTCTATCTTGAAGCTGATTCCCTATCAGTGTATATATATGGATACGGAGCAGCCTCATCCTTTCTGGCCCCTCGCCGCCGAGACACCCCATCATTTGTCTCGCCGGGGCCTGACTGATAGGCCTTCATTCACTGCTGGGATTCTGTAAAGAACTAGATGAACACCCGATTGCACCAGAGCAGGGCTGACTGATCTGGGGCACTAAACGCGGGGCTCAGGCGCTCAGCCGAGGGCCCCTCGCAGGAAGAATGTTAAAGAAGAGCCTCCCGTCTGCCGGGAGACGCACGTCGGGTTCCTGCGTGTTGCCGGGGGATACAGATCACAGGGCGCTCCCGTTGCCAGTACCGCGGGGGTCTGCTGCTCGGATGGCGTTACCATGGCAACCTGGTCCCAAACATCATCAGCCGCCTCTGAAAACCTTCACCCCTTCCTGCGGTCTCGGGCTGACCCGGCGGGGCCCAGGCGGCCTCGGTAGATGATGCTTCTCTCCCCGCATTTCGTCCTCGCTCTGCAGCCGGGCTCCTCTTGATGTCAAGCATGTCCGAGCACGTCGTGGCTTCAGGGATGGGGAGCGGGAGGGGGAGCTTCCCGGCTTCCCAGCTCCCCAGGGACCCTTCCCTTTTTCTTCGGTGCCGGCACAGCCCACCTTGGATCTGAGCAGAGCTGAGCACGAACGAAAAACAAACCGCATGATGTCGACAGAAAGGAATGTTTTACAGGCGGGCGGGAATAAAAGCGTTAGTCTGTGGTCACACACAAGGTACCCTGTGTACTTTTTCACGTAACCTGTTAGGGGTGCGTGTGGTGGGATGTGGAAAACAGCTCCGGGCCTTCAGAAGACCACAGCCCCGACGCTTCGTTTTCCTTAGCGATGGAATGACTCGCGTCGGCAGCACGCGGCCTTTGAAAAGAAGTCTGTGACATCTTCTAATATATTAATGACTCAGTCTAAAAAATTAGGAAACCTTTAAAAGCCAAGTTTCACAGCCAGTGTCTTAATTTAGAGTACAGAATGGTAAAAACTAAAACAAACAAACCCTGAGGCTCTTAAAAACATCCCGCGAGCAGACTGCTCTCACGCTGTCGCGAAAGCAGAGTGTCACTTCGACGGAGCCGCCAGCGAGCTTCTGCCCCCGGAGGCCTCGGGGAGGACACGAAAGGTCCCCCCGCCCGGGCTGCTGGCTCCGCAAAGACACGCCGAGGGTAACCCCTCCCCACCGACTTCCAAAGGACCCCTACAAATGGATGACTCAGCAGATGGAAAGTAAATCTAATTCCCACGTCTCTGAGTCTATTAGCAGAAGCCCCCAATGCTACCCCAGGGACAGCGGTGCTGGCACATGGGCCCTTCTGTTTAATGGCAATATTATGCAGACTGGTGGTCCTCAGACGGTCTTCGTGAACGTGATGAAGGTGAACGGCGCCGGACCCCGCAGAGACGCGGCCAGCACAGGGCTGGAGCAAGTGGTGCCGGTCCGTCCAATTACTTGGGGCCCGCGGCCTATGGCCTGGGGTCAGGGAGGGCGCCTTGAAGCTGGAGGACCAGGCCCCTACCTGGGTCGCACACGACAGAGACCCCTTCCTCGAGAGGCCCCTCAGCCCTTTTTGATAACCACGTGGTATGGACGGAGAGGGACCCAGGCGTGGCTCCCACAGGCAACGTGGCGTGGCTTTGGGCCCAAAGGAGTTCTTTGGTGGGTGGGTGCCCGTGACCCGGGGAAGGAAGCCCAGCACCCTCACGATGCCACCTGAGACCAACTCAGACCCACAGTTGAGATTGAGGGGGTGCGAAAGTCTGATGAAATCCCAAGGCAGGGGTGAGCATCCCAGCAGCAGTAACGGTCTGGTAGCAAAATCGTGATGGTTTCCCCCCTCCCTGGCCTTGGCGTTCTGCTTCCCTGCACTTGGGGCTCCTCCCTCCCTGGACTTGGGGCTCCGCCTCCCTGGACTTGGGGCTCCACTTCCCTGGACTTGGGGCTCCGCCTCCCTGGACTTGGGGTTCTGTCCCGGAAGCCATGGGACGGGCAGAGGCACTTCCACGGACTTGCAGGAGCTGAGAGCTTTGCAGAAGTGTCCAGAGAGCATAGAACCAGCTGGAAGGGCCCCTGCGGCACACGTTTGCCCAGGGCCTTAGACAGCAGGCCTCCCGGGTTCCCCTCCCCACCCCCACCCCCAAGCCACAGGAGCTCCTTTGGCAAACACAGGCCCCAGCCAGTGACTGCTCAACTTCCTCTGCGGGTTTCCGCCTGACGCCACCTCTGCTGCTGATCCCGGAGGCCAGGAATTCTGGCAGAACTGGGGCCTTTTAGCACAGGAGCTACGCCCCCACCAGCCTCAGACCCCAAGTCCTTGCTCCCCTTCAGACAGCCCCAGAGTTGGGTTGAAAATCCAGCAACAGGGTGTCTGGTGGCTCAGCTGGTTAAGCATCCGACTCTTGGTTTCGGCTTTGGAAACGATCTCGGTTTGTGACATCAAGCCCCACGTAGGGCTGTGTCAACAGTGCAGAGCCTGCTTGAAATTCTCTCTCTCTGTCTCTCTCTCTCTCTGTCTTTCTCAGCCTTTACCTTCTCTCTCAAATACATAAACATTAAAATTTTTTTAAATCCAGCAATGATTTGGGACTGCTAAATGTAGATAGTGATCAGGCCCACCGCTGAATGAGAGGCCATGGCCGTCAGAAAATTCTCCAGGATTGCTTCTCCATGAATTACAGTGTATCTGCAGTTCAGACACGCTCCCTGACAAATGTACTGCAGTGATTACAGAAATGGACAGGCCCCAGAGCCAGCCAGGGCGGGAGCGGCTGCAGCCGGAGGGGCCAAGGAAGGTTTGGAAATAAAAACTCCCTGTGCAACATCATCTTTTCCAACGGCAGTCTTTGCTGGCCGGAGCCCAGGCCCGTTCTTACGTGAGAGCCTAAGCAAGTCATTATGAGGCACCAAAGTGAAGTCAGGGGTCTGTGCCCTGAGCTCGATCACCTGCAGAAAAGCAAAGCAGGGGGCTGGAGAAGTACAGCACCCAGAGAGCTCGACGCCCTCGCATTCGGAGTCCTGACTGTGTACCGAGCGATGGGGTGGTGGGTGGGTCCCTCTCTCTGTGTCTCTAGTACAAGCACCTTCTTTGCAACCTGGGTGTCGGACCTGCCAGGTCACGTGGAGCAAACAGTTGATGTGTCTGGTCATGAGTCAGGCTGTGTGACCTCATGGATCAGTGCACACGCCCTCCAGGGTCCCATCTCGCCATGGGAGCCCCCGGGCTCACCACCGAGGGAAGTGTGCTCCAAGGCAGCCTGCACGGAGGAGGTGTGGGGCTGCTTCGCTCTGCCAGGCCCCCTGGCCAGAGCGCTGAGATGCAAATGGCAAGGGTGCCCACAAAGCCAGAATGCCGGGGCGGGAAGGACCTGAGGCCATGGGGTCTCACCTTCCGTCCGTCTGTTCCCTGGAGGCTGCTGTACGAAGCCAAGCCGAGACCCACGCTCCCTGCACGGCGTCCAACACGGACTCTTCCGTCTTCTCCCCCTTCCCTCCTCACACGACCGCTACCAGATGGCATCGGCCAGCCCCGCCTAAGCATGAGTCCGTGACTCGCTCTATTTGGGGTCAGATATGAAATACAGGTGCCGTGAGCTCCCCTCTGGGGGCCGGAAGTCAGTGTGCGGGGCCGGGGGCTCAGGGCCAGCTGCTGCAGGGCCACACAGGACAGGAAGAGAGAGGTAGAGACGGTCTTGCACGCCGCCACCCTGCCGTCACAGCTGACCGTGAAAAACACGACAAAATGGATCCAGTCCTTGGCAAGGGGACCCCGTGAGGAAGGAGCCTGGAAAGGCCACCAGGACATCACTGGGCCCTGTGCCAGAGTGGGGGAGGGAGGAAAGGAGAGAAGGAAGGGGGAGCAGTCAGGCAGGCCCCCCCGCCCCGTTCTGGCTCCCTTGCTTCTCCTTCACTCCTCCCAGCACCTAAAGATGGTGCCAATGTCCTGGGGTGACCAGCCATCATTTTTGCTGCTTTGGGGTTTGTACCATGTTCCCTTCTGACAGGAGCTAGCATGGCCTGTGGTCACACGGCTCTCGCAGACAGGAGCCGGGGGTCTCCAGGGGAGAGAATTGGACCGCAGGCTTCTGAGGTCAGCTGGAGACCCCTCCCCCTCGCTACCTTTCCAAGGGCTGGGGAGAGAGTGTGCTCAGGGGTGGGACGCTGGGCTCAGAGAACGAGGGGCCAGAAGGCCTCCTCCAAAGACCCCTGCTCGTCCCCGCCACCTGAGGGAATCACTCTTTTCAGGATGGGGGTTGCGAGTCCTATCCCACTCATGGCCAGAGAATTCCAGACCCAAAGTCTTGAAGGAGACAGCCCAGCACCGGAAGAGCCCTCACCTCATGTGGGGCACCCGCCCGGACAAGGGGCTGTCCGTGGACCCTGCCCTGAGCTTCTGGGAGGAACCCGGGCCGCCTGGGACCACGACCCAGTGTCCTTCCCCAGCTACTAGGGAGGGGCTGCGGGCTGAAGGCCGGGACCAGGGCCCTGAGAGGCTCGGATTCCCAGGAGGAATGATTAACTTCAAAATATGCGCATAAATGTCCTTTGAAGCTTGTGGGGCGGGAGGCGGGCCATCCAGGGTCCTCACGACTCACTCTGGCTCCTCCGTCCTCTGTGGCCCGTGCCAGCATCTGCCTCTCCAGGGCCGGCTGCTGCCGGAGCAGCGGCCAAAATAAAAATGCACAGAGACTCTGCAGTGGAAAACAAACGGTAACTTCATTGCTCGCCTGCAGCCTCCCTGGGATATGAATCACGAGTCTCCATCCTGTCACTGAGTCCAGCTGCGGAGACCGCCTTCTGCTTCCTTTAGAGCCCAGGGGAAGGGGCCGTGCGGGGGGCTGGGGCACGGCCGCGACGTGCCCGCCTGTGTTCCGGCGTGCCCCCGCTTCGCCCCACTCGAGCCTCCACACTCTGGGCCCATGAATGTCACAAAGGAGGGGTCACGCAGCCCATGTCCTCCCCGTGTCGTAGGCAAGGAAATCGGAGAGCTGGGGGCCCAGCTGAGGCGGGGCCCCAGGCCTCTGATTCCCCGACGGGCCCGAGCCCGGGGCCGTGGTCCTGTCTGCAGTGGAAAGTCCCTGGGCCCCGTCCCCACCCTGAGCGCCGGCAGAGAGGGAACCCTACCTTGGCACCCTGGTGGAGACACGGCTGAGGAGGGGGTTCGGACCCGGGTTGGCGGGGACTCGGCCCGGCACGCTAGGAAACAGCTCCTGTGCGGCCCCGTCCCCTCCGACCACACAGGCCCAGAGCAGTGGGTCCGGAGCCCAGCCTGTCGGCGGGGGCGACACTCCCACCTGCGGTCAAGGCCGCACAGAGGCCGGCGCCCCTCTCACGGGCACATCTTGGGGACCAGGCGTTCCAGAGCCTTAGGACCGTGTGTCCAAATCTAGCCTCTCCCACCCCTTCCAGGAGCTGTCGCTCTGGACCTGGGGCCGCCACGCAGCACACCCTGATCTGGTCCCTCTCTCAAATCCACTTTGGATTTAAAGGCTCGGATACGTCGCACTCTGGCGCCAGCCACAGCTCACTCAGAGCAGGGCTTGAGAACCCAGGGTTCTAGCACCTTGGATCTAAGGGCCCCACATGCTCTCCTGTTCTCAGGGCCACCGTCGGGAGCCACGCCCCAGTGTGGCAACGAGCAATGAGGCGCAGCCCCTGCTCAGAGAGCCCCCTTGACCCGCGAGACCAGTTCCCATGAGCCCTTTTTCCTTTTCGATGGTGATGAAAGCTTGGCTATCGCAGCCGCAGGGACGAGCAGAAGACACGTCTGACCCAGAATAGGCCTCCTGCCGGCCTGCCTGCCCGCGGGCCCTGGTCATGTGGGATTGTTCGTCATGGATGCCAAGGGCCTTCCGTCTCCCTGAGCCTTCCTTCCAAGTGCCGGGACCGAAGACCCACGTCCTCCTTAAACAGGAAGCCCAGCTGTCCCCAAGGGCCGCACGGTGAGGTTAAGTCCGAGTAGGCTCCGTCCCCAAGCCCACCCATCGAAGCAGCTGGTGAGAAATGGGGAGTTCAGGTAGGGGAGCAAATACATATACTACCAGGTACTAGGTCAGGTTTTTCTCAGCCTCAGTCAGCAGAGCCTGAGCAGGCTGCACCCCAGAAACTCTCCCCCGACCCAGTTCATGCACCAGGGTCGGGCCACGCCACGGAAAGAGCCTGTGCTGCCTCCTGCGGCCAGCCCTGGGCTCTGCTGCCCCCACGGTGGCCGAGGTAGGCCTCCCCGTCTTGACCTCTAGGTTCTGAGGTGCCCCAAACATCCTGGGTCTCCCTTAGAAACTCTTCACGCTCCCCGCACCCACAAATTTACCTGAAGGCCTCAGCAAGGGGCTTCCATTTCCAGGCACCCAGGCCTTTCCTGGGGGAGCGTCTGCGATCGACTCCAGGAAGCTGTAAGGGGCTGCTCAGCACCCCTGGGCACCAGGACACAGCTGTGCCGCGGGGCAAGGTGGCCCCGAGTCGTGACCTCCGCCTCCCTGGGGGTGGCGGTGTGCCCTGTAAGGGGGCCCCAGCGGCAGGACCGAGGACTCGCGGCGGGCCTGGCGCATCCAGGACTCCCCTTCGCTGCGCGGCTCAGATTCGCCCGCGGCCAGAGGAGAGAAGCCCGGCCATCCTCGGCCCCGACACCACCCACACCTGCCCTCAGGGCAAGGGAAGCCTTGCCTGAGCCAGTCCTTGGGCCGGGTGGCACCTTTTGCCAATACTCTTGAGCTAACATAGTGGCCGTGAGGGGATTGTTCCAGAAGCCTCCTAGAGTGCCTGGCAATTGCTAGGTTCTTAGTAGATATTTCCAGAATAAATGAATGAGACAGAAGTCCCCACTACAAGAGCCCAGTGCAACTGTAGGAATTCCCTTTAAGTGGTCCATGGTATCGCGTCACGCAGGAGGCCATTATTAGGTGCTTTCTGTATGCCTTGCTTGTGCTGAGTATCACAGGGACCCCTGAAGAGGTGGCCTTATCAGTTCTGCCCTCCAAGGAAGTGAGGTGTGGCTGGACAGAGACAGTCACAGGAAATCACTGAGAACCAGATAAAATGGGAGGTGATCCTGTGTGTGTCTGCGCTTTTTGGGATCCCACACCTCTTTCCCCGCGAGAGGTGGGGGCCGGAGGTGGGGTGTGGACTGCCCTCACGTCTTTGGGTCGTCCCAGCCCTGCCTGCAAAGAAAAGTCTAGCGCGGACACTCTCAACGCCCGGCTGCTACCCCCCTCCCCCACCCCCCCGGCGGACGTGTGGCCATGTCTGGAGACATTTTTAGCTGTCACAACTGGGACACGCTGTGGGGGGAGGTGGCACTGGATCTGGCGGGGGGGGAGTCCAGGGACCGTGCTCGGCTTCCCGCAGCGCGCAGGAGAGCCCCCAGCAAGGAAGTGTCCGGCCCCAGATGCTGCCAGCGCCGAGGTGCACATACCCCTCTCTCACACAGCAGTCAAGAGTGTGGATTTTAACGCAGCCAACGCAGCCCTGACGTGTGACCCGCGAGCCCTGCAGCCCCGTTTCCTCCTCAGCAGGATGAGCACACCTCTCGTGCCTGCTCATGAGGCTCGCTTCATCTTTGGGAGGACGGGGGGGGGGGGGGGGGGGGGGGGGGCGGGGGTGAGAGAGGAGGCGGATGTTCAGAAGGCTCTGGGGCAGAGCTTGGTTCATAAGGTCATTGTTCTCAGCACTGTAAGTAGGGAGCCTAAAAATTGCCGAACTGGGATAGAAAGTCTTGAGCATCACAGCCCCAACCCAGATTTTTCTTGCCCAAAGAACTCCCCAAGACAGTGTGGGCAGTGCCTTGGTTTCTGCAGGGGGTGGCCTTGGGGCCTCACATGTGCCCGTCTGGAAGCTCTCTGACGGGGTGACGGGCCCCGCCTCCCAGGTGGTGTGGGCTGAGCAGGAGCCCCAGTCTGACCGTCCTCTCCGGAGATGCGTGCCCGTCCCCTCCCGCTTCTACTGTGGGCTCGGGAATTCCGGGTTCTCACGCTGCTACGAGCCTAGGGGTTGGGACATCCATCACGTGCGTGCGTCTTGCCTGAGGATGGCTTGTCCTTTTCCAGCACAAAGAAAAGCTGGGGTTCCCAGGCACAAGCTTCGTGCCCAGTGGCCGTGGTGCAGAAGGGGGAGGTCTGCCAGCCCCCGCCGTGGAGGGCGTCACCCGGCTGCTCAGGGGCTGCCTGGATGGCAGCCCTCCTGCACCAGGGGGAGGCAGCAAGACGGAAGAAGCCTGCGGGGACGGCTGCTTTCCACTGACCTTCCAGTGACGGCTTGTCCGAGCTCCGTGGGAGACTCCAAGGGAGGTTATGCAGCCAGAGTGGTGGTTTGTACAAAGCCTGTTTCTGATCCTGAGTCTTTTCTGCGTGTCTCCACACACACACCCCCGTTCCTTCTGGCACCCTGAACTTGACCTCACCCAAAGTACCATAACGGCCTCTTCGCTGCTCTTGTGGTCTCCCAGCTGGTCTTGCCAGTCTTCACTGTGCTCCTGGCGGAGTAATCCTAAGGTGTCTGCATTATGTGACCCCCCCTCCCTGACGCCAGCAAGCCCCGCCCTCAGCACCAAGAGTCTCCACCCCCCCATCAGCACCACCAGCATCTCTACAATCAACACCACCACCCCTACCCGCCCCACCATCACCACCACCAGCAGCACCGTCACCCTCACCACCACTACCACCACCACAGCAGTGGCATTCAGGGCCCCTCCGTGGTCTTTACGGTGGCACTTAAGCGCCCTGGTGGCTTCAAGGTCTCATGTGTCCACCGTCCAAACGCCCTTGATGTGCAGCAGGTACAACAATGAACAGAAACGCCCCCCGTGCCTGCCTTCAGTCCAGTAGACGGACACTAGAGGGTCACACACCCAAATGTGGCCTCCAGCTGTGCTGGGAGCAGCCAGGCAGGCCAGGACAAGGTGACGATGGAGCTAAAGGACAGGATAGTGAGGCCTGAGTCCAGAGGGAAGTGAAACCGAGCCGGAACATTCAGGTGGGGGCAGGGGGCTTGAGGGAGGAAACCAAGCACTACAGCCCAGAAAGCAAGGAGGAGCCCACCATCCGTCCTAAGGCAGGGGAGGTCATGTGGGGTCCCCGATGCCAAGTTGAGCAGATTGATCTTGATCCTAAGAGCAGTGGGGAGCCATTGAAGGCCTTTGGGGCGCAGGGATGGGGGCAAGATTGGACTTACTGAAAAGAATGTCTGTAGCTTCTGTGCAAGGATTAGCTCAGCAGGGACAGGAGCGTGCGGGCAGAGCAGCGGGGACGATGCCCAGAGGTCCGGGGAAGGGGTGGGAAGAGGTGGGCTCCACGTGGAGGGGTGAACAGGGAAATGGAGGATTCTGGAGAAATCCAGACAATGCAAACTCGTCCTTGTGTGCACTAGATCTGAGTTGAGGGTGAGGAACAGAACTTGTTTACAAAACGTGGCTGGATGGAAATGCCTTTCCTTGAGGCGGGACATTCAGGAAGCAGAGCAGGGAGGCGTCTGGAGTCTGGTTTGGGGCAGGTGAGGTCTGAGGGCCTCCAGGAGGGTCTAGCTCCATCACGTGCTTTATCAGATGTTGGTTTCCAATCTGGGGGCTATTTATTTCACACCAAGACCTGCCTCTACCTCCATCCACTGTGTAGACCCAGCCCCATCCTTCAAATCAGGCTCTTCCTCCAAGAAGCCTGGCCGGATGAACCAGCCGGCAGCCATCCGACCCAGAGGTGCCCGGCCACCATCTTGCAAGACCAAAGGCAGCAGGAGGCACCACCCCTTACCAGAAGGGAGTCTGCTTCGACTCCCCTCCCTGCAGTGGCAATTCATCTCCTAGCGCCCCTGCTCCAGGCTGAATTCCCAAGGACAAAAGCCCAGCCCTGTGGTCTCTACAGCCCCCCCCCCCACAACCCCACGCATGGGGGCTTGCCTGGAGCCGTCACTCAGCCCTCGTGTTAACAACGGCCTCCCCTCTGCACGGAGTTCCGGAGCCACACGTCCTTGTGTGCATTCCAAACAGACTGCGGGGGTGCGTGCTAAAACACCTTTCCATCTTACGCTCAGGGCCGAGGTCAAGCAAATGGATCTGTGCAGAAAATGCTCTTTAAAATGCATTACGTGCAGGAGTTTAAAGAGACACCCGCTGCTCGGTGAATTTCAAAAAGGAGTAAGCGGGTGATGAACGACCTCATGTTGTTAGCAGGGTGAGGGACGAGGGGCTCTGTCTGTCTGCCGGTAAATAAAGTGTGGTCATATGTCACCTTCGCGCTCTGCCGGAGGGAGGCTCCGGAACCTGCCGGACAGGAAAGTGCGGTGCCCAGTCCATCAGCGCATCAGTGCATCGCACAATAAGGTTCTGATTGGGATGATCTGTGGAAGGAGTCACAGTGTGCGGGGAGGGGTTCCCACGGCCGTCACGGGGTGCGGGGGTGGGGAGAGGGGTCTCGGGTTCATGGCTCCTGTACGGAGGAAGCTTCGGGGAGGCTGCCTGGGCATGGACAAGTACTGTTGGATTGTTTTCTGTTAACTGTCCAGCTGACGCCGTTTTTTGAACTTTTCCATCCTGGACAACACTCTGAGACAGGTCTAAGGCGGTTTTCTCCTCGCCAGGCTTCGCGGGGGGAAGAAATTAGTCCGAGTTCATCTATAGTGTATTAATTACATCCTTCTGTTCCCTCGCCTCCTAGAGCGATCGGTGAAATTAAAACTGCGGCGAGTTATTAACAAGCCAGCATTCAACAGGCCCCGTGTCCAGAGCACCCTGTTAGGCACCGTGGGGAGATCACCGAGCCCGCGAGGCCGCAGCGGGGCTCCCGGGGTCTGTAGACAGATGCAGGGCGGCTCTGAAGCCATCACGGAGCCACGCATCACTGAGTCCAAAGTGACAGTCTCGACACTGAGCAGATGAACTCAGGAAAGCGCTGATGCAGAGGAGTGACGAGCGCGGAGGGCCCCGCGGCTCGCTCTCACTTCGGGGAATAGGGCCGGCTGCTGGCAGATTTCCTTGCTCGTGTATTACAAATCCGCCCCGCGGTTCCTCTGGGCCTGGGCGCCCGGCGCCGCCGCGGGGCTGCGCGCAGCAACAGATACGAGGTAAAGGATGGGCCCGTCCGGCCAAGGTGAGCGGGGCTCCGGTCGCCCTGGAGCCACGGGCGTGGGCAGTCATTCACCCAGCCTGTTCCTTCCGAGGTGGACGGCTTTCTCGGCAGGCCCGGGAAGCTGTGCTTGTGACCTTGGGCAAGTTACTTGCTTCTGGGAGCCCCACCTCCCGTCTGAGGATGGTAGCGCCTGCCAAGGCTCACACAGCCCATCTGTGAGCCGTCACCGCACCTGCCACTCCAGCACCCCCACCTGCGTGTGTCCCGCGAGGTGGCGCATGATGCCTGGGCCACCGGCTTGGCCGTGTGCAGAGAGGCGGGCGGTGCTCAGCTGCGGGGCCAAGTGCTTGCAGGGGGTGGGGGGAGGGGGAGTCAGGGAGCACAGCGCTGGGTGCCCGGCTGCCTGCCCGCACCATCCTGGTTTTCTAAGCTCGGGATCCTCCGAGTGGTTTGTGTTAACTCAACTTGGGGCCGTTTATACGGCAGGTTTCCCGCCTCGCTCCTGCTGAGGAGACCACAGGGTGTGGTGCGAAGAGAGCACGCTGACTGGGTTTCGATGTGGGTTGCACCACCGCCTAACACGGGCATATCACTGGCTGATACTCTTCCCTGCCTCAGTTTCCTCATCTGTAGGATGAAGACGACAATGTAAAGCGCTTGAATTGGCACCTGATACAGAGGAGCCCTCAACCAGTCAGTTACGGATGGTGGCTCTTGCCGTCCTCGCGGTGCCAATTTGGAAAGAAAGCCTGTGGCTGCTGTGGCAGGTGCCTCCCCGAGGAGCTGTCACGTGGTCTTCCCCGCTGCCTGCAGCTCTGCGCGGCGGCCCGGGGCATCGCCGGTCCAAACCGGGTTCCCGAGGAAAGCGCGGTGTGCAAATCCCCAGCGGCCCCCAGAGCCCACTTGTGAGACCGGTGGTCGTCCCTCCTCCCCACAGAGAGGAGGACTCACAATTGAGGCTGGGGATCCCGCCTCGGAGGTCTCTGCACCCGTGGGTAGGAATCCCTTCTGGAAATCACGGCTCTGCTCCGCCCGGTGGGGCAGGGCCCGCTCTCTGCCTTGGGGTGGGGCCGTGGGCCACGTGTGGCTACGTAAAACACGCAGAACAGGATCACCTCAGTGAGTAAGCGGTTTGCCAAACCGTGGCAAGTATCCGACGTTCTTCTAGCCTTTTCGGCGAGCTCGCGAAAGCTGGCGCGGGGTTTGCTCTGATACCACGTTGCGGTTGGGACGCGAAATTTTCATTCGCAAGTGCTTGATGTGGATTTAAGATTTCATAAAACGTAAAGCCGAAAACACAGATACACGCACCCAAGTTGTTCCAAACAAACTTCAAAGTTGTCCAATAACGGAGTCAAGTGTTGGTTTTAAAATTTTCATTTTAATGAAGTGAAATGAAACATCTGTTCCTCAGTCGCACGAGCCACACTTCAAGTGCTCAAAAGCCACACGTGGCTGGTGGCGGCTGATGGTACGGATAAAGAGCGGTTCCTCCATCATCGCCGAGTTCTGCTTACCGGGCAGAACTGTTCTAGAACAGTGTCCTGGAGAAGGGGGGGTGGGGTGGCCAGAGGGCCATATAGATGCAGACAGACCCGTGCTACCAGCTCCACGAACCAGACAGAATTTCAGAACAGGGACTCTGGAGACAGCCGTGCATCCAGTCCTGGCCCTGCCTCTCCCGCCAAGGCCGTCTACCCCCTCCCTCCTGCCCCACTGGGCATCAGGGCTGGCCGGACGGCCAGGTATCCGTGAGCTTGTCACAACGCTGCGGGGCTGGCACAGCTGACGCTCAGTGACCTACGTCTCCATCAGTGAACGGCTTTATTTCCTTACCGTTCTTTTGCACAATAAACTGAAACTTGCCCCTTTGTACCTTACACCTTCCCACCTTCCTTCTGTTCCCTGGAGCTGAGTGGAGACCAGCTGATTGCCTCAACCACACAGTAGGTCTTCAAACATTAGAAAGCACCTATCGCGGGGCGCCTGGGTGGCTTAGTGGGTTAAGCGTCCGACTTTCGCTTAGGTCATGATCTCACGGTTCGTGGGTTCGAGCCCCGCGTCGGGCTCTGTGCTGACTGCCAGCTCAGAGCCTGGAGTCTTTTTCAGATTCTGTGTCTCCCTCTCTCTCTGACCCTCCCCTGCTCACGCTGTCTCTCTCTCTCTCTCCTAGAAATAAATAAAAATATTAAAAAAAAAAAATAAAAAGAAAGCACCTGTCGCATCTCCTTAACCTTCTCTTCCTGTATTGTAAACCATCACACCCACTCTGGTTAGTGCCATGGGAGGAGCAACCGAATAATCAACTATCAGTCACTCACACTTTAGTGAGAATTTGCCCATCAACTTGCTTTCCCTTGTAGGAGCAGGCAGGTAAACAAACAGTTCCACGACCCAGGGGACAAGTTACTCCAGGCTGTGGGGCCCAGTGCTAGAGCAGGAGAGCCAGTGTATAGTAGGACAGCAACGGAACTGGAAGGTTCACCACCTCTGGCCATCTGAGCCTGGATGGAAGGGAGCTTTCATTCCCAGCACCCCAGAAAGATGTGGCATCTTTCTGCATCCCAGAAAGTTGCAAGGTGCTGCCACCAGATCTGGCACCTTTAGCTTAGCCTTCTCTGCTCTAACCAGCCCTTGGCTTGGAGGGCAGAAGACCAGACTCGGGGCGGGGCCTGAAGATACGCGAGGGCACGCCATGGGCCTCCCCTGCAGCTGCCTCAGACCAGACACTTCTCAGATGGCCTTTTTTCCCTACTGTGCCCCAGGGTCAACGTCAGGGGCTTCCCACGAGCGTTCCCACGGCCCCTGCCCTTTCCCCGCCGCGGTGCCGTTGGTCACCCAGCTCCTCATCTGTCTCCCTGTCAGACTCCGAGCCCCCATCTGTCTTGGTTATTGTCCTCGGGGCCGCCACCCAATTGCTCGTCACTTTCCCTCCCGAAGGGCATTGGAAGCCAGTCTGCAGGTAAAAACCCCGAAACAAGGCTGTGTCTTTTCCTGCCTGTCCCTATACCCCCAGGGCCAGCGTCTGCAATATTATGGGATCGTAATTAAGGCTTGTTGAATGACTGAATGACATGACAGCAGGTAACCAGGCATGGAGTGGGCGGGGACCCCTCTCCTGCATGGGCACGTCGCCACGTGGCTGCATCAGCCCAGTGTCCCTCTGGGATCCCTCCCAGGGACAGATGGCCCAGACGGCCCTCAGAGTTGAAGCACAACCCCCAGCCTGCGTCGGCTGTCGGGGCGGGAGGGTTACAAGATTCTAAACCAGGGACACACCAGGTAACTGGGAAGGAAGGTCCATCTGCCCAAAGAGAGGCCTGTCTGCCTTTTGCCCAGGCTTCTGGGAGGAGGTCTCTAAGCCTTAGGAATGTCCTGCCTGATAGGGTGTCTTTGTTTACCTGGGCGCCTTGGGCCACGCCGGGCAGTCTGTGCTGATGACATGATTTAATGTGGACGCCTCGGGCCACCCAGTATCAGCCTGACCTTTAGAGAGGCTGGAGACCAAGGTCAGCCGACGGGCCGTCAATCATGTCCACATGACCAAGCTCCTACGGACACCCTGGGCGCGGGGGCATGGGGGAGCATCTGAGTGGGCAGAGCTCGTGCGTGTGGCCCCACGCGCGGGGTAGGAGGGGGTTCTGTCCGTGGCGCCCGCCTGGTGCTGTCCCGGCCCTGCCCCTCTGCTGACCTTCCTGTGCCTGGTTCAGGGGGGTAAACCGTCAGTGTGAGGTTAAAGGCTTGCTGGGTTCTGGGAGGGCGTCTAGCAGATTATTGAACTTGGAGGTGGCCTGTGGAGCCCCCAGCAGTACAGGGACTTTGCACAGATTCCCCATCCATCTGGGCCTATGTTTCCGCCTCAAACTGAGGAGATGGACAGTTTCCTTGGTCCTTCCGGGGCTCTCTGCATTGAGAGCGCGTGTGCGTGCGTGCGTGCGTGTGTTTCAGCTGCAGGGGTGAAGGGGCTCGCGGTGGAGCCCAGGCACCGGTGGGCCCTTCCCCAGCACGGCCCCTGAGTCCGGGCCCCAGACAGTGAGCACAGCCGCAGCTGGCTCCCAGCCACGTGTCGTGCTGGCCTCGGCCAGGTGGTAGCACTACTGCCTACGGGACCCACGCCCTCCGGGCCGGGAGGCTCCTGATGCCCGTCAGCCTGGAAGAGGAAGAGGCTGTGGTCCAGGGGGGCCTCACCAGCTTGGGACTCAGCCTCGAGGGAACAGGGCCACCCGGGAGGGGGGGCACATGACACCTTGTGTCCACCTGGCTGAGCCTGGGGGAGGGTCGTGCAGCAAGCGCGGGGAGCGTCCGGCCTGGTGCCTGCCCCTCCCACCCAGCCTCCCCAGCTTCCCCAGCTTCCAGATCTTTCCTCGCATCTAGGAAGGGCCGACCAGCATTCCCACTGCCCTGGAGGCTGTCCCCTTGCCTCGCTGCTCACATCACTGAGCCTCTGTCTCCTCTATAGATGGGGGGACGTGACAGAACCTTCCTCCTGCGGGGGCGGGTGGGGCTCTCGTCTCCAGATTAGCATCATCGACGCTATGATCATCGCCAGCGTGACTACCAGACCACTTTGCGCTAAGTATGGTGAACAGGCCCAGCCTGCGGTTAAGAGCCGGGCCCCCGGTGTCCGCGTGTTAAGCTCCCAACCTGCCACGTATCGGCCGCGGGACAGGCAGGCGAGCTACCTGCCCGTGCACCCAGCTTCCTCATCTCGAGGGCCCTTGTGAGAGTCAACGGGTGAATGTGTGTAGATCGATTTGTTACGCGGACTGCGTGGACAGGACCGCAGCCCAGTGGGTGCTGGCCGCGTGTTTCCCCTGTCGAGGCTGTCCCTCGCTGACCCCTCCGTGGCCCTTCTCTGACCTCCTCTAGAGGCTCCATGCCGGCTGTCTGCCCGCTGTCCACACTGGGGGCTGCTCTGTAGCAGGTCTGGTCTCTGCGGGGGAGGGAGCAGCCCTCGTGCTGCCCCGTCCGCAGAGGCCAAGCCTGGGCCTCGGCATCTGAAGTAAACAGGGGCTGGAGGGTCTGAATTTGCCCCACGTGCCACCCCCCTCACTCCGTGGGCTGCGTCCCCTAATGACGCCATGGTGCTAGAGACCCCCTTCCAAAGGGCACCGGCAGCAGAGGCAGCGGCCGAGGCCAAGGGCAGGTGAGGGCAGGGCTGCTGCTTCCCCTGAGTGCCTGGTGCAAGGTGGACACGCGGGCGTTGTCGGAACAAATGGAGGTTGAGCGGAGCAGTAGAGGCACAGCGTGGACTCTGGGTCGGAGGACCCGTGACAGAAGCAGAAGCAGAGAAGTGCGGCTCCCTGGTCCAGGGGCGACGGGGCTGGACCGGGGGGGGATGGGGCTGGACCGGGGGGGACGGGGCTGGAAAGGCGCAAAGATGGAGGCCTTCCTCTTCCTAAGCGCTCAGAACTCTGGCTTTAAGATCACATACGTGCATTACTTTGCTGAAAAAGAAAAAGTGGGAGCAATACTCAACTTTCTTCTGGAACGGTTTATGTCGGGTTCATCTGTGGGTCATGACGGTGCAGCCGTCAGGCGGGTGGTACGCGGCAGCTCAGCGGAACCGGGTGGATGCAACGCACGGATGGGAAAGGATGTCCACGTCCATGAGGACACGGAGAAGCCAGCACGCAGGTGTGCTCGCACAGACGTCAGGCAAGACGGAGACGCGGGGCAGCGGCCCCTCACAGTTTACGGGAGGCAGGTGGCGGCCGGCAGCCAGATAATGGGTACTTTGCCTTTATTTATAAGGATTTCATTTCTTATAACGAGCATGGATTTCTATTGTAATCGCATAAGAGCTTATGCCATAAAAATATATAAAAATCGATGGAGAGGGAATAAATGTAACTTCATGCTCTTGCGAGGCTCAAGAAACCTGGGAGGGAGGGGCCCAGAGGGGATCAGAGGAGGGAAGGAAGATCAGCTGGGGGGCAGGAGTGGGGCCATGAAGAGGGGACCCTCACCCTCCGGCCAGCTCAGTCTTCTGGTCATGGAATTTCAGAGAACATGGAATTTCAGCTACATGGGATTTCAGAGAACATGGAATTTCAGCTACATGGGATCTCACAGAACATGGAATTTTAGATAACAAAGATAATTTTTTAGGATAAGTCTATCCCAGAAATATTTGGGACAGACTTATACTCAAAAAGTACCCGTAGTCCCTGAAAGCCCAGTGCAACCAGGGGTCCTGTGTTTGAGTTTGCCCCCTGGCAGCCCTGTGCGGGGGAGACCTGGGCCCCCCTGAGACCCTGACAGAAGCCAAGGTGTTTCTTCCAGAAGAGAGCCCAGACCCACTCTGTAGCAATTCCAGAGGACTCAGGGAACCCTCTGAATGTCTATCCCTGGGTTTAGCCTGGGGCTTAGCCAAACGCCTGCCAAGACCCAGGTAGTAAATTTCTTCAGCAAGAGCAGCCACGGCCGACACACCCACGGGCTGTGCCACCAATAAAACGTGGGAAAGTCACATTTCAGTTCCCATGAATAATTTCTGTGTGTCACGAAAAATCTTCTTTGGATTTTTTTTTTCAACCCATTTAAAAATGTAAAAACTGCTCATAGCTGGCGAGTCATAGCCTGCCCTCGAGCTCCCAGCCGGGCCTCCCCCTGCACCCCAGACACTCACCCCCCCTCCCCAGTTCTGCAGCCCCCTCGATGAGGCGTCAACAGTTTGGGAGGCGGGTGTTTTTTGAGAAAACGTGTGTCATGGAAGGCATCAGGGCAGGTCCCCTTCTCTCTCTAAAGACCGGACCACAGGGGACCCCTGAACCTTAGGCCACCCGCATCAGCGCTGCAGGGGACGAAGATGACAGCCGTCTTCACTGTTGAGTGGCCCTTCGCGGCTGGCGAGAGGGGACACGGGCATGCCGTGTGGCTCATAGGATGTTCTGGGTGCTTCCTGGAAGAAGGAAGGGGCGGAGATGCATGGTCGGGGGTCCAGCAGCACAGGAGGTCACAGGCAACTCTCCGATGCCAGGCCCCGCCCTCGGCGCTAGCTGGGTCCCTGGGGACGCACCTCCAACTGGGTGGTGGCTTTCTTGGGGTGTCCAGGAGGACAGATTAAGTGGGCCACCTCTTCTGCCTCTTTCCTGCCACTCAGCTGGCCTCGAGATGTTTGCTGACTGGCACCCTTCTGGTAGGAGACACCAGCCACTCACTGTCCAGCCCACTGCGGTGGACCCAGGCTGGGGCCGGGTGGGAGCTGTGGTACAGGCGCGCCCCTGCCCCAACGAGGGCTGTCATTTCCCAGCGCAGGGGGAAGCACAGACTAGCTTGGCCAAGGCCTAGCGGGAGTAGCATGGCCTCTTTCAAGTTCACCGCCCCTCCGGTGGAAGGGGGGCCAGAAAGGGACAGGGAGTGAGGTCCTCAGGATCCTGGACGCACTGAATTCGAAGGGTGGTGTTTACAGTGGGACCTGGTCCACCCCGTGTCCCGGGTGCCTAGACGGCTGGACCAGGGGAGGTGCTCCCACGTGTTAGTCGAATGAATACACGATGTGATCAGCTCCAAGATTTCGTCCTTGCTCGTGTTGCCCTGAGAAAGTCTAAAAGCTCTTTCTGGGGCGCCTGGGGGGCTCAGTCGGGTTAGCTCCCAACTTCAGCTCAGGTCATGATCTCGTGGTTCGTGAGTTGGCTGCTTGGGAGTCTCTTTAAATAAATAAACAAACAAACAAACTTAAAAAATAAAATAAATGCTCTTCCTTTCACAAGAGTTCGCCTTAGAAGGTGGCTGCTTTCTACTGCCCTTTCTTGGTAAGATAAAAAGTGACTATTTCCCCTCTAATTATTCTTATTTTTTTACTGCCCTATAAAATCCCAAATCCGGAGACCAATCTATCCACCTTTAACTGACTAGACAGGAGTACCCGCGGAGCACCTGGAAATAGCCCACATTTACGTCTCCCTTACACACCACAAAAGATTTTTTCCACACAGGATGTTTCCACACTCCTCCAGAAGCTCTGTAAAACCAAGCATTGCAAAGTGTTTACCATTGATTCCAAGAAAAGACACTGGCTCAGGCCAACGTGCGATAAAAGGCTGGTTTTGTTCTGTTTTGTTTTGAAGGCTACACAACGGAATCTACAAATTCGGCATCTGTTTTTGTTCACTCCCCCCAAACCCCCCTTGGAAGCGGCGTTCTGTGTGGGGTTGGCCGATTCCTCCTGGAGCCAGCCGGAGGGATGGGGAACAGTGGAATCCATTATACCCGAATCAAACAGCTGGAGAAATGAAGAGCAAGCCAGGTCCAAGGTACCTTGGGCAGCCAGGCAGGAGAATGAGTGGCGAACAGATGTGCTGAAATTTCATTAAAGAGGGTCTTGAAAATCAACCTGTCAGGATTAGACGCTTGTTCTTTCCAAGTGATTTTTGAATTTTCAGGGTTTTTTTTTTCCCTCCTAAGGAAATAAATAATTCTATAGATTCTTCTCCCCAATCAGTGGCCTGCCTTTGAAATTAACCATTTGTCTGGCTTTCACTCTGATTGGGACCGTGTTCCCCCTCAGTCTCTCTGAAGTGCTATTGTGCGGGGGTTATTCGCTTAGCCACACACAATGTAACTTCGAAATGTGATGGAAAAAAAAATTAGCATTTCCAGTGAACGGGAAAGAATGCATCTGATTTCAAAATGTGTACTTAAAAAAGAAAAAGTGCACCCAAATTGATTCTACCAACTCTATAGGGCTTATTCTGCCAAAGCCAAACCTGAAATGCATTTTTTTGCAAAGGGACAACTTTATTTATGATTCTTTAGAGGAAGGAAAGATGAAGATCCAGGCACAGGAAGGGGAGAGGGGAAAAAAAACATCTTGAGAATTTAATATAGCTTGGATTAATCAAAGCGCCTGCTTTTAAGCTGTGTACCCCCACAGAGGAGTGAATTAATGAGCAATTTATGCAATGAATATATTTTTTTCTTTAATTATCTAGGTATTTCAGACGAGCGTGCTTCTTCTGACTTGAATTCTCCAGATACTTCTCTGAAATTTTAGCTTCACTTTGCATGGATAATTACTGCCTCCAGTTGCTGGGAGAGCAAATCTCAAGGAAGTGGAAACCTCTCTCGCCCCCGACCCTCATGCAAATCAAGGGGGTTGTGCTCGCCACTCATCCTCAGCTGTAGCCTGAATCCTTTTGAAAGAAAACTCCATTTTGGAAGTATCCTTGGGCCAGTGTCTCTTAGGTTAGTTTGCAGGAGGGACGTTTTTTAAATGAGAACTCGGACCCTGGACCCCACCCGCTGAGAGTCGGAACCAGCACGTGTAGGGAGGGGCCCGGGAGCCTGTACTTTTAAAGGTCTGTGAATAAAGCGCCGTCCCCACTCACACCCGCCCGTTCCCTTAGGCAGGGTAGCTAGATGTTAGCGGGCTGGGTGGCCTGCCCAGGGCCGCCTGCAGACCCACGGCGGAACCCGAAAGGCTGAAATTATGGGAGCAGTGAGAAGCTGGGCTTTCCCTTCTGGCAGCACGACTCAGACCCCCCCCCAAGAAATGTGGGGGGGCCTCATGGAGACAAGCCGCCTTTGAGGTCTGTGTTACTCCACGCGCCCTGACCAGGCTGGCTCTGGTTCTCAGGTTCCATGCTGTCCCGGCTTCCAGGAAGTGGGGAGGGGACAGGGGACGCTGGGTGGGTGCAGTTCCCAGGCTATGGCCTAGAGCACGTCAAGGTCAGTCTTATCAACCAACCCCCCCCCCCCCCCCCCCCCCCCCCCCCCCCCCCCCCCCCCCCCCCCCCCCCCCCCCCCGGCAGCTTTACCAAAATGGACAGTCAGGTTTCCAGAAACAATGGGTGGGCACCGCCCAGAAGCCCGGCGCCGGTGAAAGCTCTGGGCGCAGGTGTCTGTCGGAGGTTGCCTCTTCCTCCAGCCAAAGCCATCCTCCGTCCCTCCTGAGTGAGGGGCAGCAGGACTCCGGCCCGGCCAGAGGTCGCCTCTGAAGCCAGGGCCGCCAGGCCGCGTTTCGGGCGCTTGGGTCCTTGGTCGGCCCCTGCCTGTCCTGTCCTGGGCCCTTCCCCGCCCGGCCCCTCTTCTGAAGCCACAGGAGGGGACTCGGGACCTGACCACAAGTGCAAGATCAGTGGAAAGACTGGACCCCTTTGGGGCCCTTCTCCCCTCTCGCGCAGCCTCTCGGGGTGTGAGGAGTCAGGAGGCTCCAGCACAGACCCCCGGCCCCCCCCCCCCCCCCCCGCTTCTGACAGCCCCCCGCTGGCATCTCAGCTCCCCCACCGAGAACTTTCGGAACCGAAAAACGTCAAGTTCAGAAAAGTGCGAGAACGGCCTCTGTTTCTCTGCTTCCGGCCACCCCTCCCCTTTGCCACATTTCCATTAGCACCAAAATCACAGCCTCCAGAGCCTCGGCGGCTTCCCGCCTCGGGTAATTATTTCCTTCTTATCTCCATTCACATTCACCCGCAACCTGCATTAGATACTGCTGTCTAAACGGTCGTCTGTCAGCCCACAGCCAACCAGGTCCACGGCCCTGCCGGACCCCCACCCCACGCCCACTCCCTCCCGCGCGTGCTGGGACCACACCGCCTTGACAAGGGGCCCGCGGAAGGTGGCCGCCTACCCCCCCTGAGAATACTCTGCCGCTGCCTCCACGTCCGCACGTAGCCAGGTGCTGATCTGGGTTAAGAACTGCCACCTTCTTCTTGCCCTTCCCAAGCTCGGGCCTAATCAAAGCTGGACGGAGGGGTTAAGCAGACTTTCTAGGAGGAAATACCATCCGGGAAGGTGTACATGGGCTCCTCGCAGGAGCCCATGGGATAACCAGTCCCAAATGAGCAGGCACTCTGGGTACTTTGAAGGCAGACAGGAGAGCTAGGGACCCGTGAAATACCGCCCGCGTACAGCTGTGACCACACACCAGGCCTCCGCCCGCTCCACTAGAATTCTTTCTCTTTGCCCTGGTCAGGAGAAGCCGTCATGCCCTTCTCCACCAGAGCCCTTGCCACGTGTTTCCGAAACGTAACTCGGAGCTCACTTTCATTCAAGTACCCCGTAAAGCAGTATCCCCATCTCATCTGTCAGTCAAGGTTTTAGACCATACCTCTTCTGAGGGGAGATATGTTATCCCAGGATCCATTTCTGGTGCTGTCTGTCTGCAACATATTTGAGATGGGCTGCAGGCAGGGGTTGATCCAGCCAAACCCCAGGGCTCATTGGGCCTCCCTTATCAGGTTAGGAATTGTGGCACTTCGGGCATTAATTGACCCTGGAGAACGTGAACGATACCTTCTAAAATGGAACAGAAAATGTGTTCTAAAATGGAATGGGAGGGGCGCCTGGGTGGCTCAGTCAGTTAAGCATCTGACTTCTGCTCAGGTCGTGGTCTCACGGTTCGTGGGTTCGAGCCCTGCGTCGGGTTCTGCGCTGACAGCTCAGAGCCTGGAGCCTATTTCAGATTCTGTGTCTCCCTCTCTCTGACCCTCCCCTGCTCAAGCTGTCTCTCTCTCTCTCTCAAGAATAAACAAACAAAAATGGAATGGGAACTAAAGATTATCACCTCTGTACTGAGGTGCACAGACAGCAAAGGAGCACAGTGTGTTTCGGGGAGCCTCCCCCCAACCCCACCTACCTACAGAACACCCGGATTTGCTGTTCCCTAGAGGAAGGCAAAGCTCACCGCAAATGCCTATTTTTTTTTCTCTCTTTTCTTGATCATATCGAGGCAGAGTCCAAGAGGCCAGGTCACTGAAAGTAAAGTCGGTTTTCTGGGCCGAGGGGGGCTGGTGGTGCCCCGAGCTGCGTGCCCCGCATTTCAGCCACCAGGTTTCAGCATCTGTGGTTTTTGCATCTCTGCCAGCCCCGCGGTGCTGTTATTTAACTTAATATTGCTTTGTTCTTGCACGGCTGAAATAAATTACTCGAAAGAGAACTTGTTCGCCACCACGGTGCACGGAGAAATTCAGCGTATCGCTCGCCACAAATAGGACGTACACATAAAAATACGTCATGCCTTGTCAAACATAATAACGGAAACTCCCACCACCTCGCTTAGGGACCGGGGGACTCGGGGGCAAGGGCCCACGGCTAGAGGGTGTTGGTGGGTGTGCTGCAGTGTGGAAGGCATCAAAGTAATACAGAATATTAGCAACACAGAGGGGAAAAAATCCTTAGAAAACTACTGCACATTTTGGTAAAATTCCGAGGTCCAGAGAGGCGCCTGGATCTCCCCAAGGCGCCACGCTTGAGCCTCTCATAGCGACTCACTGTGCCTTCCCCGCGATGTGTTTTTCATAACAAATTAGCACGGTGCGTGGTTTGTTTGTGTTTTCTCGTAAAGGAAATTTAATTTTATATATTTATTTCTGAGCACTTATTTCTGGTCTAAAAATCAAAACACACACAAGGGTGTGCAGGGAGGCGTCCTGTGGCCTCTCTCTCTCTCTCTCTGGCCTCCCCGCCCCCCTCCTGGGAGCCAGCCAGCCTCGGGACACACTAGGTATATACAAGCCAATGCATACGTGTATATTTTTTCCTTTTTTTTTATAAACACAGATGGTAGCACACGCTATAAACATTGTCCCCCGCCGCGGCTTCAACAATGTGGTGACGCATCTCCTCTCACTGTACAATGAGCCTCCGGGTTCTGCTTTTAGTGCTACCCGCTAACCCCACCGCGAGGAGGGAACGCGGCTTATTTAACAGGCATCTGTGGTGTTGTCAGTGTGTTTCTATTACCGACCACTCGGCAATGAATAAACCTGTATATTCATCATCCCTGGCCCGTCCAGGACATCGGAAGGATGGATTCCTGGCACTGCTATTAGCGAGGGCTTTAGAATGCTGTTCACACGTGTTTGTGATGTTCCTGTCCCAAGGGGCTGGCGGTCTGGGCCAAGAAACGTCAGCGTCAGGGGACATGAGCTCCGAAGAGTTGCGTTTTATTTTCTCCGTTTCAGGAAAATGCCTCTCCCTGATCTCGATCTTGGGGGGAGAAAAACAAAAACACAAAAAACAAAAAACTGATAATTCAGTTGAACTGCACACCCACGCTCCCCCCCCCCACACACACCCGACTGGGTTCTCCATGAATTATGGATTTTTCAAAAGACGGGAAGGGAGGTGAGATATTGAATTTCCAAACTGGTTTTATCTTACTTCATTTGAAGTTCATCTGCTGCTGCCGATGTGGGCACCGGCGTGCAAAGCGGCGACTGTCCGGGCCTCCTCGCGGCCCGCCGGCGGGTTTATGGGCTCCTGACAAAGGCAAGCCCCTTCTGACCCTCCTGCTGGCGGGGCCACGGGGGCACAGCCCGCCTGCGTGTCATTATTTGTAGGAAAACTGGAGCGTGCCCCCCCACACCCCCCCCCCCCCAGGCCTCACCACGGACCGGCGGGAGCAGGGCTTGTCCAAAAGGCCCTGGGGGCTCCCGTTGTGAGGTGCTGCCGTGAGCCAGGGAGCCGCAAAGGGCACACTTCTGAAGACGGAAAACACGGGCAGTGGCTCAGAAATGCAGCACGTCTGCGTCCCGGTCCAGGAGTCGGAACCGCCCGTAGAAAGGCCTGGCGTGCAGGCCCCGAGCTGCCCGCGAGGCTCTGCGCAGCCCGTGAACTTGGCACTCCCGCACCGGGACACTTGGCCTCGACTGGAGACACGTGGGGTGGTCCAGACCCGGGGGGAGGGGGGGGAGCTATTAGCAGCCTGTGGGTGGAGGCCAGGGATGTTCCAAACGCCCTACGATGCCCACCCCCAACAGAGAATCACCCGCCCCGATTATTAACGGCGCCTTGCTTGCGAAAGCCTTAGCCTGGCACGGAGACGGTCCGGAGACCAGATGCTACCTTGCAGAGGTGGAAGCATCCGGTTCTCTCCCCTGAGGGCGGAGGGCATCCCGGACCCGCTTCTGTTTCCCAGTCGTGGGCGCCCAGAAGACCCTCACCGAGCACCCCACCCCCATCTCCTAAATGTCTGTGCTGCGAAAACTGTAGACATCAGCTCAGAGGGGAAATATATGAGAGAAACAGTATCTCCGTATTCTTAACAATTTTTCTCCTCTGAGCTCAGAGAGCTTTTCCAGGGCAACGTTACTTTATATTCCTATAATATAATGCAAGAAGGATTGCTCTTCTTACTTTTCAGATAGACATATTTTCCAGAGCGCTGTTCCTGACAGCTAGTTAGTGGGAGAACTGGATCAGAATCGATAAGTCCTGAATCTTTTTTTTTTTTTTTTTTTACAAAATGAAAACAGCTCTTCTCTTTCCGATTATAAAAATGATACATGCACGTAGTTCCTTAAAAAATTCAAACAGTACAGAAAAACGTAAGGAAGAAAAATAAAAAAAAATTACCCAAATTCTTTCACGAGGAGATAAACAAATGTAGACATTGTGGTACTTATCTTTCCAGCCCTGTCTGCGGAGGGTGTGCCTGCATTTCACACACATCGTTTCGCCGGTTTCAGGCTGCCTCCACCTGCCGCCGACATGCTGGGCTGGGTCCTTCTCTGCCGGGAGGCCGTCCTGGGCACTGAAGGGAGGTCAGCAGCCCCCCTGGCCTCTACCCAGTAGATGCTAAGACCTCCCCCTCCCTGAACTGTGGGTACCAAAATGTCCCCAGACGTGGCCAAATGTCCCTGGGGTGGGGGACAAAGCTGACCCTAGCTGAGAATCCGCTGTCCTGTTATCTGTGGCTCTGTGTATGCCCAGCGCTTGGAGAGAGAGAAAAAAGGTTATGACTTTTGTGTCCTTTGGTATTTGGCATTAAAGAGGCCCGGGGTTGGGGGAGGGGCGGGGGGCCGGAGGTCCGGGACCAGCCTGATATTTACGAGGTCAGAGTCTCAGGTCGATTGCTTGACGTCTCCCAGCCTCACTTTTTGTCATCTATAGAAATAGCGATAGGGCGCCAGTGTCAGGAACAACCCCAAAGTTGCATCTAGAGTTGTCACTGGGTGGGTTCGCTGTGTACCCAGCTCTGTGCGTCCTGCGGCAGGACCCCCCCTCCCCCGGACCGGAAGGAGGCTGGCCCCTTCCCCGGGAGGACAGCCAGGCTGCAGGGTGATTTATTCCAGGCACCCAGGCAGGAGGGACAGCAAGTGGCTGGTGCAGACAGTGTCGTGAGCTTCTGTTTGTGGGCTTTGTTTTTTAATTCAATTCTTTTGGAAAACAGATAAGCACACGTCTGCTTCAATCTAGTGTGCTAGGTTTTTTCTCCTCTTGTAAACTTTGGTTTCTTTTGAGCTTTGGATATTAAAAAAAAAAAAAAAAGACAAATGTATGAGATCAGTTGGAGGTTTAAGCAAATTGGTTTATTCCGTTGCCGGGGGAATTGGGGTGGATGAGTCATGGTCCTCAGCGAGTCGGATTTTTACAAAATAGCGTATGGTTTCCGTGCCGGGGAGCAGCCTCTGGGTCCTTGCTCTCCCCGCCGCCACGCATGCCCTTCCCCCACCTCTGCACACACTCCCTCTTCCTGGAAATGCCGAGTCCAGGACTGGCTGGTCAGGGCCAGGTCTGCAGATGGAAGGGCCCCTCCCCTCCCCTTTCCCAGCGGGATTTGGCTGAGCCGATGACTGTTTCACAGAATGACCCCCACTCCTTAAACATCGGTGCGGCCCCCCAGCCTCAGGATAACGAGCACCAGTCTTTCCAGGGCCCACAGCCCTGCCTGGACTCCTGTTTCCTCCCCCCTCCCCCCCCCAGCTCGCCTGGCCTTCCTTGGGTCCTACGTGCTCCCTCGGTTCCCTCCCACAGGGCCTTTGCACATGCAGCCCCACCTCTTTGCCTGGTAATGCCTCCCCATCCTTAGGGCCTCAGCCCCACGTCACATGCCCTGGGAAGGAAGGGACCAGCCCCTCACTTGGGCATCGTCGTTGGTGGCAGTCTGACATGTGTTTCTGTGATTATCCAATTAATCTGGTTGGGCCATAAGCACTCTGAGGGCTGAGGCCCTAACTTTGTTCACTGCTGTAATGCCGGTGTCAGGGTTTCACACAACTCTGGGCACAATGAATATTTGAAGGAAGGCAAGCAAGAGGAAGGGAAGGGGGAGGGGAGACCCCTCCATCTTTAAAAGTGTGTTTATTTTTTTTAACCTTCAACATCCCACTCTTCAGTATTCAAGTGGCTCGCAAATATTCTCGCTCTCTGCCTGCCCCCCTGCCTCTCCTGGGGGCCCGAGGTGAGCATCTCCCATCAGTGGGCTGGGGACACACGTCCATTAAGCCACCTGCGATGGCCGTCCGCCACCAGCCAGCACGTGGGAGGAGCACTAAGTCAGCGCCTCCCTGGCGCGAGTGACCGAAGGGCCCGCTCCAGCCTTTCCGAGGGGCCGTCCTCTGCCCGTAATGGAGAAATTATGTGAGGCGTAATTTATAGTAAAAATCAAATGAGCGTGAACTCTGGTGAGTCACCCATGCAGAAAGGGCACCCGGTGGCTGTGGACGTGGGCTGCGGCTGCGGACAGCCCAAAGCTGAGTCGAAGGGGGACAGGGCCTCGCAGCACGTTGCGGTTCCTGAAGTTCGGGCTGGCCGGTGGGCCCTGCTGTCTGAGCCCCTTTCGGAACCCTTCCCGGAAGGAAGCTGGGCCTCGGGAGAGCGGTGTGGGGGCGCCCTCGCGGCCCCGGCCTGGACCACAGGCGTCACAGCTAGTTGTGAAGGAACAGGCCGCAAACGGCTCCCGTTCGCAGGCAGGCGCGAAGGCCCAGGACACATTTTCTCTCCGAGAAGACGGGGTCGGATCCGGTTCACCTCAGATCGCGAGAACATCTTGCCTTTTGAGAAAGTGAACCGTGTCAGAGGGGTTTGGGGAGATATGGGCCCCCCCCCATATCTCCTTCTGACAACGGAATGTTCTGGGTTCTCTTCCACTTCTGCAAGCCACCACCAGTGACTGGGAGGGCCGGGCTCCATGGACACTCAGGGCCATGGGGACAGGGAGGCTCTGAACCAGCGGTCCCAGCCTGAGGGGCGGGGGGGCCTGAGGGCGTCTGGGGGGGGGGGCAGGAACCCCTCCGGGGCAGGAAAGCCCAGCTGCCCTCCTGTGCCCTTCCTCAGACCCAACGCCGGCCCTCAGGCCGGCCCACTGCCTGTGTGGTCACTGCCAGGGCCCCGGGCGCCTCCTGGACACCAACTCTTCTACGTCACCACGTGTCCAGCCCCCCAGCTTCCTCCCTCCCGTCCATTACCCCCACACAAGGGACCTCCTCCACTGTCTCTTCCGCCTGGACACTGGCTAGGATGTGGGAGACCCCAGCAGGCAGAGGGGAGCAGCCCCACCACCTGGCCTGCATTCAGGCAAAAGAGGAGCCCCCCCCATACGTTGTGAACGCGCACC
The DNA here is from genome assembly GCF_003009895.1 of Hyaena hyaena. Taxonomy (NCBI): domain Eukaryota; kingdom Metazoa; phylum Chordata; class Mammalia; order Carnivora; family Hyaenidae; genus Hyaena; species Hyaena hyaena. The sequence goes on along the minus strand of NW_024080750.1, from coordinate 632,059 downwards.
TGCCGTGAGTCACGGCACCGAGGAAAGATCGGTGGGGGGTGCCCAGGACCTGCGTGGGCATGGGGTGCAATGTCACCTCCGTTCTCTCTGTAGGGCTGGTCTGCGCACAGGAGGACCCGGGGTCTGCTTCCTGTTTCTTAAGAGGCCGGGCCATGCACACCTGTATTTTACTTTATTGTTATTTTTTGTTTGTTTATTGTCAAGTTGGTTTCCATATAACACCCAGTGCTCATCCCCACAAGTGCCCCCTTCCATGCCCATCACCTCTTTTCCCCTCCTCCACCCCCACCCCTCAGTTCATTCTCAGTATTTGAGTCTCTCGTGGTTTGCCTCCCTCCCCTTATCTGTTCTTTCCCCTTCCCCTCCCCCATGGTCCTCCGTTAAGTTCCTCCTATACACGGAAACATGTGGTATCTGTCCTTCTCTGCCTGACTTATTTCGCTCAGCATAACACCCCCGAGTTCCATCCATGTTGCTACACAGGCCAGATTTCATTCTGTCTCATTGCCATGGAGTATTCCATCGTATGGATAAACCACATCTTCTTGATCCATTCGTCCGTTGATGGACACTTGGGCTCTTCCCATGTTTTGGCTGTTATTGAGAGTGCTGCTGTGAACGTAGGGGTACACGTGCCCCTGTGCATCAGCACTCCTGTATCCCTCGGGTAAATTCCTAGCAGTGCTATTGCTGGGTCTTAGGGGAGTTCTTTTGTTAATTTTTTGAGGAATCTCCACACTGTTTTCCAGAGGGGCTGCACCCGTTTACATTCCCACCAACAGTGTAGGAGGGTGCCCGTGTCTCCACATCCTCACCAGCATCTAGAGTCCTCTGATTTGCTCATTTTAGTCACTCTGACTGGCGTGAGGTGGTATCTCAGTGTGGTTTTGATCTGCATTTCCCTGATGATGATGAGGGACGCTGAGCATCGTTTCATGCGTCTGTTGGCCATCTGGATGTCCTCTTTGGAGAAGTGTCTGTTCATGTCTTCTGCCCATTTCTTCACTGGATTATTTATTTTTCAGTACACACTGTATTTTAAATAAACTTTGGTGGCACCTGGGTGACTCGGTCCATAAGCATCTGACTTTGGCTCAGGTCATGATCTCATGGTTCATAGGTTCGGGCCCCGCGTCAGGCTCTGTGCTGACAGCCCGGAGCCTGGAGCCTGCGTGGGATTCCATGTCTCCCTCTCTCTCTGCCCCTCCCCTGCTCGCACCCTTCTCTTTCTCTCTCTCTCAAAACTGAATAAATGTTTTTTAAAAAGTAAACTTATCTTAAAATAGTTTTAGATTGACAGAAAAGTTGCCAAGATAGTACCGAGTTTCTGTGTGCTCAGCACCCAGTTGCTACTACTGCTACACTGCTGTGGTCATTTGTCACAATTCATGAACCAACACTGATACATGATTAACTGAACTCAGCTGCACATGTTATTCAGATCGTTGCTAGTTTTTACCGAATGGCCTTTTTTTCCTGTCCCAGGATCCCACCCAGGACACATCGCACGCAGCTGTTAGGTCTCCTCTTGGCTGTGAGTTTCTCAGATTTCTCCAGCGTTTGATGACCTTGACCATTTTGAGGGGTGCTGTTAGGTATTCTACGCAATGTCCCTGATGTCTGGTTGACGCACGTATCAGGGTGAGGGGTGAGGAAGGAGGCTCACAGACCTGAGGGTCTTCTCGTCACACCCTGTCTGGGGCTGCGAGCTCAACAGGACTCTGTCACGGACCACGTGAGCCTTGGCCCCGGCCGGTGTGTGGTGTTGTTTGCTAAGGCCAAGGTTCTACCCTGTAGACCAAGGAGACAGGCAGTTATGTCCCCACTTCCTGAGGGGCCTTTACATGAATTCTCTGGAATTCTCCACACAGGGATTTGTCTCTCGTACACATTTCTCTTATTGCGGCTCACTCTCTGACTGCAGTGTAGACGCGTGCATACGTATGGTATACACGGGGATCGTAGCCCAGCGCTAGCTTGTTAGTCAAACTCTCCCACCCTGGGCCACCGGGGGCACTTTTGGTGGCTCCTGTGTCCTTTGCCGTGGCCCCACCTTGGCTTCTGGGCACTTCCTCCCCCTTCCCGCCACAACCCTGCCTCCCCTCACCCGTGCCCTTGCCTCATGAGGCCCGGCAACAAGCTCTTGTTAACAGGAAGCCTGCTTCCTTCTGCTGGACGATGGCATCAGGGATCACAGCCTGAGTGTTGGGACGTGCCTGCCGCTGGGGGGTCACTGTCCTCGGGCTTCCCGGGGCCCTGAACGGAGCTCGGCAGACATGCATGTGCACTAGCGCACGATGCTCACCCACCCAGGCTACTCCTTCGTCGTGCAGCCTCCAGAGGAAATGCTCTCCGTCACCAGGACCCTCGGAAGGGCAGGGACTTCCTTTACTTCTCAGCTACCCCCGGGCCCAGATTCCAGTCTAGGTCAGGTTTAAAGACAAAGCAAGTGCTGTGCTCTTTGTCCTTTTTGAAATTCCTTTCCCAGCTGGCCAAGGTAACATCCGTGTAAGCTGATCACAGTCTCCAGGTGGAGGACAGATTCCCCCCCCCATCATCCCCCAAAGGCACTGGGCGACGTCTGGAGAAGTTTCTGGTCGTTACAGTGGGCAGAGGGGTGGCGGCCAGGGACACAGCCAAACCTCCAACAAGCCCAGGAAGGCCGCTGGCACAGAGGACGGTCCAGCCCTACATGTCGGTGGTGCTGAAGGCAGAGAAGCCAGGGTTCTGACTCAGAGGGGAGGGCGCACAGGGGACCATTTGGACCTGCAGCCTGTCTTCCTGCTGCCCCGGTGCCCCCTCCTCCTCCCGCTGCCCCCATGCGCAGAACTCTGCACTTTCTGGAATGCTCCATAATGCCTCTTGTTCCCTTATAGCCTCCTCTCCCACAGGAGGAAACCCCACGCGGGAGGGATTCCTGCCCCAGGCGCATGGCGAGGCCGGTGTGCCTGCGGCTGGTCAGGTGGTGGGGGAAGGGGGCGACCACGGGCAGAAGCTACAAGAAGGAAGGCTGGCCTTGGCCATGGCAGTCACGGTGTTTCCCCGCCAAGGCAGGAAAGGCAGAAGGGCTAGGGGCGAGAGAGATGGGTGGCAGCTGGTATTAGTACAGAGCACGGATGGCATTGCCCTGGGGCATGGGGGTGGGCCGTGTGCCGCCTCCTGGGTGCAGGGGAGCACGCAGAAGGGGAGGGGCCAGGAATGGACTGTGGCCCATTACACACCCTCCCCCCAGACAGTCTCCAAAGCCACTGACTCGGAGCCCTTCCTGCAGCACGTGCTGTCTGGGCGCAAAGGCCCCTTCATTCCTATCTCCTGGCCTCTGGCCGTGCCCTGGGCTGCCTGGGCCCATTTGCCTAGGCCCCTTCTCTGCCTGGTACCGGGAAGTCTGGCTGGCATGGCCCAGGGGCCGAGCCCAACACTAGGACCCCCCCACACACACACACAAAGCCGGTGCACACCTGGCACCTCCCTGCAGAGCTGGGCTCCAGGGGGTCCTCCAGCCCAGAAGATTCCACATCAGCTCCTCAGCGCCGTCTGCTTACCAGAACCCGTTTCCTCTACCGGGAAGGAGGCATCTGACTCTCAGCATGCCCTGCGCCACCTCTCACCCCTATGCCTGTCCCACGCCCAGAGAGTCCCCTCAACTGTCAGGAAGCCACTCTGCACTTGGGATCTCCTTCAGTTGCCTTTTTCATCTCTCTGCTGTCCGGCCAGCCAGCAATGACGTCACCCACGTGCCTGCTCTGTGCCGCATGTGTGAGGAAGGCAGGCCCCGCCCGCTGGGGTCCAGTGGCTGGGGATGCCAGGCTTCAGAATAGGTTCTAAGTTCCACCCTTTGGGAAGTGCCATCAAGGCAAAGAGCAAACAGACTGTAATGCGAGAGGATGGGGAGGGGGGGGCCTGGCTTGGCCCGGATGGAGGAGGGGCATCGCGCTTCCCGAGAACCGCCCCCCCCACCCAGCAGCAGCAGAGGGACGCTGGGAAAGGCAGGTGAGGCACGGCCCCGCTCCTGCCCCTGGGACACCAGCACGTGCCGAGCAGGGCTCTGTGGGGGATGAGCACAGAGAAAGACATTCACCCTACTCATTCTCACACATCCACTTTTTTCATAATTAAAAAAAAAAAGTTTATTTTTGAGAGAGAGAGAGAGACAGAGCGTGGGTGGGGCAGGGACAGAGAGAGGAGAGAATGCCTAGCGGGCTCTGTGTTGTCGGCGCAGAGCCCAGCGCGGGGTTGGATCTCACAGCTGTGAGATCATGACCTGAGCCGAAGTTGGACACTAAGCCCCCCGGGCACCCCTCATTCTCACACCTTTATTAGGTACCTACTGTATACCATGGAGCCTAAGCTGGAGAACATGATAATCCTCAGGGCGGCTACAGCCCTGGTCCTGCGAGCTCACGGACTATGAGAGGTGGGAGCAAATGCATTCCCAGCAAAGGGACAGAGACATGGGTGCTGTGACGCCAGTGACGGAGGGGGTAGGGCTCCCCACAGGCGGAAAGTGAGAGTGTGAGCGAGGAAGGCCCCCAGGAGAGGAGGGGCAGGCCCGGGTCCAGGTCTCCAGGCAGCTGTGGGCCAAACGGGGTGTGGGGCACCTGGGGGAAACGCAGGTGGCCAAGGCCGAGCTCGGAGGGCGGGTCGTCTTCCAAGTAGCCCCTGGAGGCTTGGAGCAGCACAACCACATGGTCAGTGGCCTCTGGCCACCGCATGGGGGACCTGCGGGGGAGCGGGGCCTCTGCGGGGGACGACGTGGCCTTTCCCTTGTCTGGCCCCCCGGGTCTCACCTCCTGACGGCACAGCCCGCGGGCGCAGTGCTCCTCCAAGCCTTTCAGGAAAGCCTCCGCCCAACCCTCTGAATTGAGCACCACAGGATTGGGGGGGGCCCTCCGGAAGGACCCGGGTCATCACCTCCCCCCCGGGGCTGTGCCTCGCACCCTCCCCAGCCTCACTATGTGGCCCCCGGGGCTCCTGCCGCCCCTCCCAGCCCTGCCCCACGTGGGGACCTAGGGTGCTCCCAGAGGGACAGAGATGTCACAGGACAGCGGCGGCCCCTCTCCGCACCCCAAGGGCTTACGTGACCCGTAGGCCGAAGACCCTTTCCTCACGGATCCTGTTCAAACGGCACATGGAAACCTGCCCTCCAGCCCGTTCCCCTTCCCAGTTCAAAGGCAGCGCTGTTTACTTTGAAGAAACGGCCTTGGACTGTGGGCCTGCGGGGGCGGCGGCGGCTCTGAGCACCGCGGGGGAGCGCCTGGCTCGGCTCCGGCCCGGCCTCGCGCGCTGACAGCGGCCTCAGCATTTCATCTTCTGAAGGCTTCTCCCCGAAGGTTCCGTCGCTGCCTTGACTGGAGTGGCAGGCGCGTGCTCACGGCGCGGCTCCGTGTGCCGCCCCAGGAGAGGGGTCTGAAGGCCCGCCCGGCCCCAGTGCTGCCACGACGGGGGCCCCGCCCGCTGCGGAACAGAAGCTGCAAATCAACAAGGTGCTGTCAGCTCGCTCCTGAGCCGAGCTCGGGGCTGGTCCTTCACGGCCGCGGGAGACCGCGCAGTGCCACCGGCCTTCCGCCCTCGGCCCGCACCCTCCCGTGCCCTCCCCCGGGACCAGCAGCCTCCGGAGGCTCTGGGCCGATGGCCCTGGCAGAGGGGAAGCGCCAGCAGGGCTGGACATGCTGCCCGGGACGTTCACCATGGCGCGGGGCAGTAGAGAATCCGGAACGTGGCCAGAGCTGGACGTCCCTGTGCGGCCGGGACAGGAGCCCTGCCGGGGGCTCGGGGCTCCTGTGTTCTCCTCCCGGGGGGTGGGGGTAGGGGGCAGAAGGCCACAAGCCTAACCGCCGGGTGCACCAGACGAGCAGGAAGTGGGCAAGCCCACGGCTGCCCCAACCAAGGTCACGGCATCCGCATGTGTTATGCAGCAGTACAAAGTGTTTGCTCTACGGATGTTCCGTTATTAATTTTTTTTTTTTTTTTTTTTTACAACAGATGGTCTGGAGTTTCCCGCTTTCACCTGATCCGGCGCGGCGGTAACCTGGTACAGTAAGTCCTCGCACTGCCGGTGCCTCTGGTGGGGGCTGGGTCGCCACTGTGAATTACTCCTAAAGGAGCCTGGGGGTGAACCCAAAGTCAGCGCCAGCAAGGTGTGTGTGAGGGGCCCCCCTGCCCGGCCGTTCCTCAGAGCTACCTATGCCTCAACTCCCAAGCGACGCTTGCAGAGAACGCGGCCCAGAAACCCTCCCAAATAGCTAGGTTCCAGTGGAGGCGAAGATCGGGCTTCACCTCCTAAGGCCGAGTTTGTACAAACCTGTGTTCGTAGCAAACCTTTCCCTCAGAGCAAAGGTGAAACTCCCGTCGAGAAGAGGCTGACGCGTGGAGATGTCAGATCAAGGGGCACCCATGAGGCTCCGCGGTGCCACGGGGCTGCCCGAGCCGCAGCGGGGACATGGCTGCTGAGGCTCCGAGGACACCGAGAACAAAGAGCCTGGGGCAGAAAGGATGAGAAGAGGGGGAAGGAAGCGTTAGCGGGACGAACAAACCGGACACGCGTGCACACACACCACAACCGCCCACGGTCCCGTTCGGGTGGCTCATCTACTCGATGTCTTCCTTCCAAAGGATGGCCGTCAGCGCAACCCCTGCTTGCGCGCCGTCTGGAGACTCCGGTCTGTTGTTGGCTTAAGAGAGAAGCAGAGATGGTTTGGGCAACGCGGCCCCTTTGCTGAGGAGAGAGAATGGGTGATCGATGAAATGGCGGAGAGTCACCATCTCCAAGTCTCCCTGTGTGACCTTGGGCGAATCTCCTGCCCAGAGTTGACTCTGGAGCCTTGGCCGGCAAGGGCAGACCACAGGAAGCCTTTAGGAAGGAGACAGAACCATGGCCGTCCTGTTGACCCCGCAGAGCAGGGGCAGAGGCTGAGTAGCAACAGAAGAAATGAGGCGGTTGAACCTGCAGCCTCGTGCAGCATGAAATGACCGCGCTGATGGAGACCCGTCCTCCCTGTACCCAACTATCGTTCCGGACAGCCGTGCAGGTGCCGTCGCTTACCCGACACCACACGGCCAGGTCCCAGCAGGTCCAGGAAGCGTCCGGGGCCAGGGGGACCACAGGAACCCCCACCCAGGGATCCTCCTGAGAAAGGGGCACCAAGAGCCCCGTCAACATCATCGCTGCAGCTGCGCCATCTAGTGGTGGTGAGGGACTGGGGCACTTCGCGCCGCCCCTCGAGCCCCCAGAAACATCGCTCACCCAGAGAGAGGAAGCCCGGGCAGGGCGCCGTGAGGACCTCGGGGCTTCCAGAAGACCCCTTCGTGGTGTGCCCACGGTGAGCGCGGGCCACCCACGCTCTGTCTAGCTGACCATTTTCATCTTGGGCCTGAGGAGGGGTTCAGGCACTGACCTCTCAAGGCTCACTGTCCACCAGAAAGTTATAGTCAGAAAACGCCTATGACCCCATATCGACAGGCCCTACTGCTCCTTCCGGAAGTGCTGGTGTGAGGGAAGGCGCTGCTGGAAATCGGGTCACCACACGCACACTGGTTGTGTCCAGCCCGCCCACACTTGGCTGGTCTTCCTAACCTGACACCCCCCACCACCCACCCCAGTCAGCCCTCCAAGGCTGCCCTGCCCTGAGGCCATGTCTGCTCCAGGCTGGAAGGGACCAGCTCTCACCACAGGCTGAGGAATATTCCAGAAGTATCAGAGACCCTCCTCTACACTGTCAAGGCCTCAGAGGGAAAGCCTTCCCCAGACTGGAAGCAGACCCCAGCAACCCCAGCTCAGACCCTGGTCAAGTGAGAGTGACCTTTGACCTGTGGCACATCCACAGGCCAGAGCCACGAGCCCCCCAAGTGCATCGCAGACATACTCATCATCACCACGGGCGGGTCCAACCAGGCCTCGGCTGGACCACCTGGTCTCCCAGCCGCTCCTCTGCCTCTGGCAACCCCTCTTCCACACGGGAGCAGAGAGAGCGTTAGAAGACGTGGGTTCAGACCATGGCTTAGACCCCTCGGCACTTCCACGCCCCCTCATCCACCCCCACAGCCAAGCTGGCTTCCCTCCGTCCCTGCAGCCCAGGGCCAGCTCTCCGTGCCCCAAGGCCTGCCCCCAACTGGCTCCGTGGAGGACTCCTGACTCAGTCCACGCGTCATCCCAGACTCCTCCCTGGAGCACCCCCTTATCTCCCAAGCAGCATTCAAAGGCAGTGGTTTAGAAGGTGGGCTCTGCAGTTCAAATCCAGATTCCACTACCGTCCAGCCGAGTGGCCTTGCACAGGTTATGTGACCTCCCTGCACCTCAGCTTCCCTGTAAAGTCTCCGTGAAGACGAAATTAATGTATTTCCCGAACATGTGGGAGAGAGGAGGCACCATGACACACGTCCGGCGAAGGGGCACGCAGATCGGGAGGGAGGGCTTCTCGGAGTCTGAGCCCGGCTGCGTGTGCACAGGGCAGACGCGGCTTTGCAGAAGCGGAGGGTCCCCGGCCCTCACGCAGGCGGCCTTGGAGGCTCGGGTCCCCCCACCCCGGAGGGGCTGGGACAAGCGAGAGGGGAGTCTGGACCGCAGAGGGCCAGCAGGAGACTCTGCACAGCGACAGGGATCAACGCCCCCTCAGCACCTCCTGCCCTCCTTCCTGGTGCTGAGAAGCCACGTCCAGCTTCCAGGCCCACCCTGGCCGCCTCGAGCCTTCCTGAGCCCCATCCTCGAGGCTGAGCGGCCCAGAGCCGCCCGGGGATTGGCATCATCACAGCAGCTGCCCTAACCCCGCTGTGTTTCCACGCCGGCTACTAAGGGGCCCCGGGGAGAAACCGGGCAGCCGAGCTGCCCCCGGGGGCCGGCAGAGGCCTTCGTGAGAGAGCGCCGCCCCCTTCCTTTGCCTCCCCGCTTCCCAGGCCGGGCCGCTCAGTGCTCTTCCATGAGCCCAGGCCTCCCAAGACCAATGTCACGGCAAAGTCGAGGAGGCCCCAGCCAGCAATTCGGTGGTGAATTCCGATGGCTCTCGCCCCTCCTGAGATAATAATAGCTCCACTTCACTGTGAAGAGAGCAAGTGCAAATGCCTACAGAGGCCAGGCCCTGCTCAGAGGTGAGTGACGGGGGCAGGTGGCGCCCGGCGGGGCGGTGGTCTGCAGCCCGCCGACAGGGGGCAGCCGCCCCTCGGTCACGGCTGCCCGCGGGCAGGTCCCAGACAACCTGAGGCTCCCACAGGCCGGGAGAGGTCAGCTCTCCGTAAGTTTTGGTGGTGCCTCCTGATACCCAAACGCCGGTGGCCACCCTAACTCAGACTTCAGAGAAAATACTCTGTGCAGCGGAACACAACATGCTTCCGGGGGGGATGGGCCTGGAGGGCGGTGTCCAGCGCCACTCCACAATGGTGGCTTTCCACAGACTCGGTTCTGCAACAGCGGCCACCATTTAGGGGCTTGCTGCTGGGCGTCCGGTGCGACCTGCCTAGCTTCATCCCCCGAGAGCCCTGATCCCCTCCTCCTAACCCGGGAAACCAAGCCGGCAGATGGATGAGTTGCCCCGAGGGGGTGGGGCGGTCACCGGGGTGCTGGGTTCAGTGCTCAGTTCCGTATGACACCAAAGCCAGGAACCTTAACCACAGGGGTGATTCCCCGGCCCGGCCCCCGTGAGCCTGGGGGGCTCAACCTTGCTGACCTGCAGCTCTAGCATCCATGGCGCTTCCACACATTTCCATCTGCCCCCTGACCCCGCCCACCAGGCGCCTCCCGCTTACTCAAGCGACCCTCCCGCTCCATCGTCTCCGAGCCTCACGCGCTGGGCTGCTTCCCAGCACTAATCCCCCCCCACCCCACCCCGCTCTCCTGACCATATCCAGCCCCGCTGATGCGGTGTCCTCCAAATCCCCCTGCCCCTCTGGCCAGCGCCAGCCGAGGTTCCATTTGGCCTGTGACATTTAAAAATATCTGTCCAGCCTTGGCATATAGAACCCAATACCCCCAGCTGTTTGAATAGCACGGCCTCATTCGGCCGGCACAGGCCTGCACTTCCAGTAAAAGCGTAAGTTGACCCAGAACACGGGGCCGCCCGAGCCCTCTGTTCCAATCGCGCCAATCTTCATTTGGCTCCTCCGTCAAGTGCACCGTCCACTGGAGCCCATTCCTGACCCTACAAGGAGAAGACAGGCGCGGGCCTGGGGGGCTCTGAGCGGCAGGGCAAGCTGTGGGCCATCTGTGTGCCCGTGACACGGGAGCACATGCCTGGAGCATGGTGTGATGTCCGCCACAGCTGTCCCTCCCCTCTCCCTGGCTTCTGACCCCATCGGGCCCCATGGCCCTGCTATTAATATAGCGCAAGGAGCCCCGGCAGCTGGCCGTGGCAAAATCTTTCCACACGGACAGTGACAACTGCCATCGCACTGATTTGGGCTCTGTTATGTTCCAAGTGTGCATTCTTTTAGAAAGAGCAGAGCTGGGATTTGCCTGGTCACCGAAAATGTGTCTGCACTGTTTTGGGAATTGGAAAAAGTCTTAGTGATCAACGTGGGGGCCTTTCCAGGGGACCCGGCAAATGGGCGGTACCTTCAGGGGCTCCTGGGGCTCCGGGGGTTGGCATCCCCTCCCCTCGAGAGGGTGCCCTAGACCCAGGCGGCAATGGCACGGCTCAGGGGAGGGGGAAGGGAAAAGCAGGCCCAGTTACCGGACTTGCTCTCCTTGCGGGGAAGACGGTGGCTTCCACAGACCCCAGAAGAGTCTAGAAAGAGTGGGCGGAATGGTAGTATTTCTGGAAGAGCCTTAGAAAGATACACGAAGAAGACGTAGGGGTGAAGGAGGCAGCAATGGCTGATGGGCTACCGTGGCTGTGCGGGGCCCCGGGGTCTCATCTCCAGCCCGGCCCACTTGGGAACTTCCGTAGCAACAGTCGACAAGTTTCAAAGTGCACACATGAGAAAAGAGTCAACAAAAACTCAACAGAACTTGAATTCGATATTGAAAACTGTGCAACACATATTCACACGACACGTGTGGAAGAAAAGCCCGCAGAATGCTTACAGCCAGCGTGGCCCCGGCGCACCGGCCGGCAACAGCCCGGCCCGAAACCCCCTCTGCTGGTGGGACACACCAGGTCCCTTCCCCGAAGCCCTGGATTCGCTTCAGCCGTCCCGTTCCACTGACCCACGGAGAGCGTCTCCACACACACTTTTTAAATTCAGCACTTAAACCGCACAGTGAACCAACCCAAGCATGACACGGCCGGGCACCCCATCTCCCTGACGGCCTTTCTCCCCAGCCTGCACCCCACCCTCTGCACCAGGGAAACAGAGTCACAGATCTCGGGCGTGGCACGTGCGCGCTGCAATGTGCTCCCTTCATCATGTCTACCTTGGCTTCTTTTTACTTGCTTTTGACCTGTAGGAAATGCGTGTCCTACCCCACACTTCTGGATCCGGGGTTTTAGGCACAGGCTTCTTTCTGGCCGTTTCCGTCCTCCACTCAAGAACCAAGCACACAGTGGGAGAAAAGACCCCCCTCCTCCCACCCCCCAAACCCCAGGGAAAGCTCCGCATGAGAGGAGAGGCCTCAGCACAAAGTGGGGGATGGGCGGGCCCCTGCGAGGCGCAGGCAGGAAGTGGAGGGTGCCTGGGCTCACGCCCCTGTTGTTCTTGCTCAGGACAGAGCTCTGCGGAGGCCAAGGGCACGGGTCAAAGCCTCACCGATAAGCCTGTTTCTTGGCTGCGTCTGCAAACAAAAACATGTGAAGTGACGGCAAATGTCATGGTAAAGGCAGATCAAGACGACTACATCTGTCGATTTATTATTAGAAGGCAAATGTCATGGAAAGAAAATATGCCCCAAGTAATTCCGTGCCGTTGAAGTTCAACAGACTTCAGCTGGTTGGAACCAGAACTCTTCCCACCACCTCCTCAGCTAGGAGGTGCCTCACTAGATACCGGGGTCAAAATCTCCTTGGTCCCCCTTGATGGTAAATAGCCGTTGGCGAGGGAAACAAGGATGCGCTGCCCAGGACAGGAAGACGGCCTGGCCTGCCATCTTTTCTGGGGCCCAGATGAGGATTCTCCCCGGGGGATGAAGGGACGGCGCCTCTCCGCACAGGCCGGGGAGAAGACCAGGCCGCACTGGACCATGGCTGTGCCCAAGAGGAGGCCAAGGGGCCAAGAGCCCGTGTCAGCCATGTTAAGAGCTATGCATTTATCTCCTCGCGTGTTTAAAAACTTCTTAGCCAGGAGCCAATATTGGAATAATTTTCCTCTAAAACTAAATTCATTGACATAAATACAGCAAATTGATTTAAAGAAAGCCGTTAAGCGTAGCTGTAGGATGGGAATACAGCAGACGTCATCTCGCTGGTGTGGAAATCACTCAAGTTTGAGCAAGAGTCTCAATAGTTCTAAAGGACCGTCAATTTCTTTTTCCTAAGTTCTATGGTGCTTTGGAACTCGGGAAGTTTCTGAGTACTCTCTCCGCCTAAAAATGGCCATTCCACCCACACGCCAGGCCACCCCCCATTCTCTGTTCCAGGCCGCGTGCTGTGAGGCGTTTCCAGTCCACTGGGGTGTGAGTGTGTAAGGGGGGCAAGAAGGAGCCCAGATGGGGAACAAACCCCCCAGCAACCATGTGGCCCCGCCATTCAGCTCTCCAGTCAGAACCCCCCAGGAAAGATCTCAGAGAAAGTTCCTGTTTTCTTTCCCCCAAGTTTGCTCTTTTTCTTGCGTTTCTACAGTGACTTTGGAAACACAGCCGAGCAAATCTCTCTGTTCACGCCGAGAGTTCAAGCCGTTCAACTAACGGGCTCCCAGGACAGACCTTTCGCGCTTGGATAGAAGCCTATTTTAAAACTAGTTGGAGTTGGGAAGTTACTCTTTTAAACATGCTAAAAATAACATTGTTAATCATTTCATTAGTTTTATTTATATAAGTAAGGACAATATTATCAAGATATTAATAACAATACTAACATTACTATTCAGAAAAGCTAGGATGCCCCTACGACTCGGTTTGCAGGAAAGCCCTAGTTAACCCGTCACCCCAGCACCCTCTCCAGTTACCGCAGCTTTTCACAGGCAAAAATGCCTGTGTTGGATGATAAACTCTAAGGGAACTCTGGCTACGCGCCTTGACTACCTCGTCTCTGTCAGCAACGAGCCGCGCAGGAAGGAGATCAGGGGACAGGGTCCCCGGATCTCAAAGGCTGGAGAGCATTCTTTCCATTGCGGTCATTCCCAATCTAAACTGTCTAGATCAGGAACCTACCAAGCAGGTTCAAAATGATCACGTGACCGGAGCACTGCTTAAAGTTCGTCCGGGGAGGGAGTACCAGTAAGCGTCCTATGTGGATGCTCGGTCTTGAAGAACTCCGTCCCCTTCGTAAGAACTTGAAGAAACTGGGCACAGAGCTTTCACAGAGGCTTCTTGTCTCATTTCCCTCCATGAGGTCTCCCCGCACCTCCCTTGGTGGCAGGTCTGGGCAATGTATTTCACTGAAGTTCAATGGCCAAGGTCATGACCCTCAGGAAAGCAGCTCCAGGACCTGGTTCCAAATCTGTGGGGATGTGGGCACACCACTGGACCACTGGTGCCACTGCTCCGCTGGCCAGAGCAACCGGGTGGTGTGAGAAGGTGAGGGACACACACACACTGCTGGGGGGGGGCAGACTGGCAGGCCCGTACTAAAGGGAAACTGAGTCACAACTCCGCATCTGCCTGGGACCTGCCGGTTCTACCGCCTCAGGTTGACCCTAGGGAAACCCTTGGAAACGTGTGCACAGAGCGTGTGCCCGGACAGGGGACCGCGCAGAAACGAGCCAAAACAGACATCACCTGGGAAGTGACTATCGACAGTCTGCTATTGGGACCAGAGAGGACAGGGTGACAACAGAAAAGAACAAGGGAGATCGCCTGTGAACCAACAGAGGCTGCCAAGCGACATAAACATGGCTCGTGTGTTTTTTTTATAAATTAAAAAAAATTTTTTTTTTAATGTTTTATTTATTTTTGAGAGCAAGAGAGACAGAGCACGAGCGAGGGAGGGGCAGAGAGAGAGGGAGACACAGAATCTGAAGCAGCTCCAGGCTCCCAGCTGTCAGCACAGAGCCCAATGCGGGGCTTGAATTTGGGAATAGCCAGATCATGACGTGAGCCGAAATCGGACACCCAATCAACCGAGCCCCCCAAGCAACCCATGACTTGCGTTTTTTTTTTTTAAAGCCATTTTTCTATGGAAACGCATCATCCTATGTGAAGTTGGTAGCCTCGGGGGCATTGAGAGGGGGCATATGGAGACAGTGGCTGGTGGTGGCTGGCCATCAAAGCCGACTTTAGCCTGGGCCCCAGTCCTTATTATTAACTGATTTATGATAAATCTAACCCACGTACCCCACATGTAATTAAACACTGCGGTGTTGTTGTTTTTTTTTCTTTTGAAAGTAACAACCAGAAGGTGCTGAGGCCTCACAGGTTTCAAAGAGGAGGCATCTTGAAAAAGGGTCCTGAGAAAAACGACTTTGCCTTTCTTGCACATAATCCCCATATTCTGGGGACCAGCTTTAAGTCATAACTGGTGCTTTGGAACTTGGCTGGATTTTTAAATAACCAGCAGGAAAAGAGTGTCGCCAAATGATCTTAGCTCTAACCTTGCCCAAGTCCTTCCCGGCTGCCGTGCGATGGTATAGTTCTATCTCGAGCTTCCAAACTACTTCCAGCCAGCTCTTGCTCTGCTCTTCCTTTCATAAGGAGCCGGCAGCTCTAAAGTGATCAAGAGAAGAATGCGAAACTGTGAACTGCCCGTTGGATGCTGCCGGAAAACAGACCTGATATCAAAGGGGTTGACATCCGAGCCCTCGGTTCACGTTCCGAGTCTCCGTGAAGGTCCTCCCCTCGGTCCGCCACGCAGGGACCAAAGAATCCAGTCTAGGAGGGGTTTTGCCACAAACTAGCAGGGCCGCCTTCTCTGAGCCTGTTTCCTCACCTGAACAACAAAGGGGCTCCGACTTGATCTCCAGTCCCTCTGGCCCCAGGACGACCCCCGTCCCCAACGACTCTGGAAACTCAACGTGGTGGCCTCTCCTCTACTTCCCCTCCATCAGGCTCCGGACCCTCCCGATCCTTCTGCCTAGTGGATTCCTCCTCACAGGTTGTGCAAGGCACTTCCAACTCGACAAGTCGGGGACAGAACTCACCCTCCTCCCTGCCCCTGCCCCTTCAGCGAAAGGCACGGACTTCCCTCTGGGCACCTTCCTCACACAGCGACCCCTCGGGCCATGCTGCCGCCAAGCCTTGCTAGTCAATGTCCCAAATGACTCTCAAGGCCACTCTCACTACCACTAGTTTCATGAATTTATAGAACGGCTCCATCATCTCTGGCTTCCTTCAAATTCCAGCCCCCTAGCCCACAACCAGAGAGATTTTTGAAACAGGCGGCTTGACTGTGTCACCTCCCAGCCATGAGGACATCCTAAGGGTGTTCGGGACACAAGACTGCATGTCGCCCTGCCAGGCCAGACGCCCTACACGGCGGTCCCTGTCCACCCCCAGACTCACTGCACTCTGTACCCCGTGTTGGTGCGGACCTTCGGCCAGCCCCCCTAACGCCCTCGGTGCCGCCCAGCAGAGGGCCCACAGACATGGTCTTCCTGCTCTCGGAGCTGCACCGCCCCCACCCCACCCCCCGCCGCCACATGCTCATCCTTCAGTTCGCAGCTCAAGTGTGCACGGATCGTTTTCTCAGGAAAGTATTCCCTGACATGCCCAAACCTAGGACGGCTTCCTCTCTCTGCCCTACACTCCGAAAAAAGAAAACACGTCTCTTTTCCAGTGCCCTTAGCTTGGGTCGCGACAACACTCTCCTTAATATGATGATTCATGGTTTCCAGATGCCCCACTGGATGCACCAAGGGGAGAGAAAGAGTCTGATTTTGCTCACCAACATATTCCTGGTGCCTCGCACGGGCGTGGCCCATAGCAGGTACTCGGGGTCCTTCTGTACATCAAACCACGTACAGAAGACCCCGCAGGGGAACTGGAAATGTATACAGACAAAACCCGATGTGATGGCCTTCTCCAACTTTCCATCAAGTTTTCTCTCTGCTTTACTGGGCTCCTTCCAATCTTCACCATCACTGTCTCCTGCCTGTTGGCCTTTACCACTGCCTCCTCCACCACCATCCCAGCCACCGCCACCAGTGACAGCTGCCATCAGTCAAACTACTGGTTCGGAGTTTGCTTGTTATAGACCACTGCTAGGCAGTTTCTATTCTTTCCTCATTTGACCCTCTCTGTAACCCTGGAAGGCAGGGGTTTGGGGACCCTAAAAAAACCATTTTTGCAACTGAGGACACAGAAAGCCAGACAGGTTAATGCCACTGGTCAGCTATGAAGCAAAGGGCTACAAGACACACATCCAGGCCCATCTGGGCCCAAATCTGGTTTCTCACCTTGTACCCCTCTCAGCCTTTCTGCTGAGCCCTCTCATGAGATGCCAACGTATTTCCTCCTAAAAGCCACCTAAGTACTGTCAGAGAAAGGACATTACGAGAAAATCCCTTTTAAAAAGACACACCATGAGGATGTCCCCATCCCATCCCCTCTTTAGTAACGGAGTAAGGACTCTACTCTGCCGCAACCTGAGAGCATGGAGAGGCACACGGGAGGGTGAGAAGACTAGAAAAAGATGAAAGAAGACCTAAAATATCAATCTGACAAAATGACATGACTAACCAGAAGAATAAAATAAATAAATAAATAAATAAATAAACCAAACTTATTTTTAAATGAAGAAAAGAAGCCTGGGGGACTCAGTCGGTGAAGCGTCCAACTTCGGCTCAGGTCACGATCTCACAATTCATGGGTTCGAGCCCCACGTCAGGCTCTGTGCTGACAGCTCCGGGCCTGGAGCCTGCTTCGGATTCTGTGTCTCCCTCCCTCTCTCTCTGCCCCTCCCCCACCTGCACTTTGTCTTCTCTCAAAAATGAACATTTAAAAATTAAAAAAAAAAAAAAAAAAAAAAAGCCCAGAACGACCAAACATTACAAACTATACAGTCCAAGAGGGCACAGGGTGGAAGTTCCTGATGTAGAGATTTCAGACAACGCTAAAATTTCAAAGAAATGTGAGCTGCCAAACTGGGGTTGCCAACTTATTTTTTTCATGTGAAGTAAGATCATTTTAAAAAGTGACATAAAAACAAAATTTTGAAAAACCCCAAAAAAGTCAAAAAAATCTTAAAACAAACAACTCAAATTACTATCTACTGTGATTCGAAAAGAGAGGACAGTGAAATACTAACAGGAAGGAGGCTTATGTTGGCTCCATTGTCAAGAATAGTACCTGGGGCCCCAGCTGGCTCAGTCAGGGAACGTGTGATTCTTGATCTTGGAGTATGAATTCAAGCCCCGCCTTGGGGGTAGAGATTACTTAAAAACATAACCTTAAAAAAGGAAGAAAAGAGAAAAGAGAAAAGGTCCCTTCTCTGAATAAATTGAGCCTGATGAAAAACCCACCACACATCAATCTTCTTCATTTTTCTCATTTCACTGCCGATTGGCATTTGGTGATCACCGACCTCACCTCTCTCCCTTCGACAAAATCCTCTGCACCCTTCACTGAGGGTTTGCTTGAGCAGGCTGCTGGCAGCCTCATAAGCCAACTAATTCTAAAAGTCGCCGAATCTGAGAAAAACGCCCCCAAAATCAATACCGTTCCTATAAACACATAATAAACAGGCTGAAAAGATCATGAAAAAAAGAAAGCCCGTTCACAGTGGCAACGCGAGTAGCACATGCTTGGGAAGTCCAGGATATATTTTCACATCTCAGACTCTACATGTGATGTATCAGAATCATGTCAAGAAAACACAAATCCTTAATGGGAGAGACAGAAACTCGAGTAAATGAAAAGTGAGGTCACATGGGGCGCAGGGCTAAATGCAGAAAAGATGACAGTCTTTCCCAACTTAATTTATAGAGTGAATGCAAATCCAGTCAAAAGATCACCAAGGTCATTACAGAACTTGATAAAAATGGTCCTTAAATTCTAGAGGAAAATAAATGGGCAGAACTATCGAGGGTTCCACGACAGGATGCCGTAAGAAGGCATTCGCCCCAGCAGATCCTAAAATGCAGTATAAAACGATGATCATTAAGGCCGTAAGCCAATCACGGTAAAACACCAGGGATTTTTTTGTTAGATCTAACAAATGGAGCAGGAATAAACTAGCCATCGGCTATAAATAAATAAATAAATAAATAAATAAATAACACACACGCACACACAAGCCACATTATGCCACAATAGTCTGCCTGGATGTTTTTCAAACCCCCTTATCTCCAATGTGGACAGGAAGTTTTAGGTTTAACTAATTGAGCAGCATCAGGAAATTTCAAAGCGACAATGATGAAGGTTTCCGACAATTGGAAAAAAAAAAAAACACCTTTCTGCTTCCTCTATGTTTTCCCACGGCCACGGCGAGCCCTGCTGCCTACTTGCTGGGGTGTTGGCTAATTATATCTTCTTGTCGGACTCGGAGCTCGAGTGTGTGTGCGGGGGGGGGGGGGGGGGGGGGGGGGGGGGGGGGGGGGGGGGGGGGGGGGGGGGGGATGCGAGAGGCAGACGGGCTCCATCTTCCTTCCCTCTGGGCTCCCTGGCCAGGGCCCGGCACCCGGCGTCACCCAGCAGGCCCCACGCGACCCTGGTCGCCCGCTGGTTGGCTTCCTAATGACGAGGCCTGTTCTCAAGGGCAATTAGGACTGAAGTCTGCACTCAAAGCAAAACAGACCTCTGTGCTCGGGAAAAACACGTCTTCTCTTGCTCAGCGAGCGAAGAGCCGGGAGGGAAGGGACGGCCGATCTGTTGGGGGCATTTCCAGACCAGCAAAGGGAGAAACTCCCAATGGGCAACGAGTGAGCGGAAGCAGGAGAAGCCGTGGCCAGGCTATGAGCTTTCATTGCTCATTTTGCTCACTTCTGCTGTTATTCGTTATTCTCCCCGCGTCGTAGGACATTTGCTTTGGCACGCGCACTTCTGTGTCCAACGCGTGGGCCCCGCCGGAATCTGTCCGGTCCCAGCACGGGGACGCGCCTGGAGGTCGCCGGGCCGCATGTCTGGGGGCCCGGACACACGAGGAGGGCAGGGCTGGGGAGACCAGACAAGCCAGAGGGAGCCACACGCCCTGACACCTGTGCGGGGCCGGCTGCAGCTTCCCCAGGCTCGCGGGCCGCCCCTCGGAAACAAAGCCCAGCTCAAATAACAAACAATACCTAGAAGCCTCTTGAACTCAAAGCAGGGCTACAGTGAATGAGGCTGATTCCCCCGTTACCAGGACGGACTGATTACAGAGCCCAGAGCCATTTGCCTGAAGATAATTGCCTCAATTCCCCACTTCACTTCGCACGTCTAGAAACAGTCCCAATCTGCCAGAGCCTCAGTGACTAGACGTGTAAAATTGGTCTAATCATATTTTGAAGAGCTCGAGCGGAAAGGCCTTCTGTGAGCGTGAGCCTGAACCACGACACCAGCTCAGAGTTTCTCCCCTCTGGGCTCGCTGCTCGCTCCCCCACCAAGTCTGAAGGGGTGAGCCAGAGTCTCAGCAGATGGGAGAAAAACAACTTGGAGCCTCTGTCAGCGCTGGTGGCTGGAGGTAAAGGTGGGGTGACCAGCAGAGCTGGACGAAAGCTAAAGACCCGCGCCGGAGGACGTTCGCGGTGGCCGAGTCCCCGGCGATCAGCAGCCCACCGGCCGCACGGGGAGCCCGGCGTGCGGGGCCGGTGGGCACGGAGACCAGCACCGCCTGGCCTGCGGGCAGCTTGGGACACAGGTGTGTCAGCTGGGCCTTGGGAGAGAACCAGGCAAGCAAGCGTGTAAGCTGGGGGTGGGCAGACGGGCAGAACCCGACCCGACCCAGCTTCTACAGGGCAAAGGCCAGGCAGGCGGCCAGAGTCTAGAGTGCAAGCCTGGGAGCACAGGAACGTGGAGGGCCAGGGCCGAAGCAGAGAGAGAGGCAGGCACCACGAGCGGCGACGACCTGGAGGCCTGAGCTCAGGCTCCGTCTACATGAGGGAGCTTCCAGACCCTTCCTGTTGGACCAGGAGCCTAGAAATCGCTCCTGTGGCGGAGGTGGGTGGGGGAGGGGGGGGTGCCGGTGGGTGGGTGTTGGTGGGAGACCCTGGGTAGAGCACGAACGCAAGGGACAGAAAGGCCACTCTGGGAAGACAGCTCCTGACAGCTCTGTACCCGGGAAGAGGGTTCATTTCTGATCCTGTCTCCCCATAAAAACAAAGGGCACTATGACCCCGACGAAGGCCCAGACACAATCCAGCCATGTCAGAAAGGTGGTTATTTCCCCCTATCATTTGCCTGAAGCTCTGGATGGCATTCCCCCCAGAACACAAAATCAGGAGTCTGGGTTGTCACTGTGTCTACTGGTAAGAGCCCATCGGTACCACTGCAGTCCGAGTGACAGCAAAATAGCGCCCCAGAGAAATGAGCCAGATGCTTCTGTAACTGTCCCCAGACCTGTGGGGGGGCCAGGGGGAGGGGCAGTGCCAAGGGGACTGAGCCTGTCTAGCTCACCGCCACGGCGGGGGCAGGGGGTTCCCCAAACCCCCGGAATTCACTTCTACCCAAAAGAAAGTTCAGAAAGCTCTCCATCTCGAAAAACAGTCCTTTCCAGCGGCGGCCCGAAAACAAAGCAAAACAACAAACAAAAACACACGTTCCAGGGGGACCGTACCCTCTCCCCTGGCAGAACAGAACCAATCGTCTATCGCTTGTCTCCTCTCGGAAGCTGTGCTGGCGTCTAGGGGACCCATGACAATAGCCTGTCAAGCCTTGTGAGAACCCCTGTGCGCCATCTCCGTCCCCCCCCGAGCGACAGCTCGCACGCACGGTAGGCACACGGAACAGATGGACTGAGAGCAATCCTCTCACGGCTCCTTAAAAAACAAGAAAATCTCCAAAGTCAGACGAGGAAGAACAAAAACAAAACAAAAAACCAACCCACCTTTTTCAGAAACCCACCAGATGACCTCCCCCCTGCTTGTGCAAACACTGCTCAGCCTTCCCTCGGCAGTTCACGTGCCTTGTGGAGGACTGCGCCTCGGCACCTGTTGGGAGCCCACGTTTTAGACTTTGGGGGCACCTCGCGCTGGCACGCGTGTCGGGGGAGGGGACGGTGAGACCGCGGCCCGCCCTCGATTACTATCGTCCCCTACGGTGCCCGCGACAGGGCCTCGCTCACAGAAGTGACTCAACTCCTCATGGTTAGAGCCCGTTTTGTTCCTAATCCCCGAGACGGCTGTGGGAGGGGAGGCAGAGGAGCCGGTGCAATTAATAGACGGACTTGAAATACGGACTTGACTGATTTCTTTGCTCGGGCGAGGGAGGGAGTCGTGGAGCCAGGCGCCTCAGAGCCCGGACCGGGTTATGAAAGCTGTGCGCAGCGGACTCCCGGTTCCATCCGCGCACACCTGTTTGCTCTTGTCCTGAAACTGCCACCCGAACATTCCTTCCTGTCACTGAGCCGCACGCACTTCCAAATGCTTCTAAAATAGCAGCAGAGTCGGAAGGGCATGTCCATCAGTAGAGCCCCCAGCCCGTCTCCCAAGGTCTCCAGATGCCTTTCATGGAATCAGAATCCGAGCTGAAAAGAACTCTGGCGCGCATCAAGTTCCAACTCGGCCCGGCTCATGAGTCCCATGGAAAACATCTCCAATATGTGCTCATCTGTCCTTTGATTTAACACCGCTTCTGACAAAGAGCCAACTGCCTCCTGACAGCCGTTCCATTTCAGGGCCCTAATTGTTAGAATATTCTTCCTTGGGTTGAGCCGAAATCTGCCTGTTGTAACTACTGCCCATAGCTTCTAATTTTGCCCTCTGGAGCCACACAAAATACATCTCAGTGCCCGTTCCACAGGACAATCCTTTAAGGGGCTGAAGACAATATTCTCCACAATTCATCCCAATCAGAACCTTATTGTGCGATGCACTGATGCGCTGATGGACTGGGCACCGCACTTTCCTGTCCGGCAGGTTCCGGAGCCTCCCTCCGGCAGAGCACGAAGGTGACATATGACCACACTTTATTTACCGGCAGACAGACAGAGCCCCTCGTCCCTCACCCTGCTAACAACACGAGGTCGTTCATCACCCGCTTGCTCCTTTTTGAAATTCACTCTGCAGCAAGCACTTTTTAAAGTCATGCACGTAATGCATTTTAAACAGCATTTTCTGCCCAGATCCATTTGCTCGACCTCGGCCCCAAGTGCGAGATGAACAGTATTTCAGGGGGGCCCTGCCGCCCCTCCAGAAGCCCGCGTGGAACGCGCACCGAAACGTATCTGTAACTGCGCGGGACCAGGGCTCTAAAACGCAGTGTTTTGTTAAATGTTCATTTGCTGATTAAAATGCATCTTGCAAAGAAAGTGCATTACTAATGCAGAATCTAGTCCAAAAATACGTATTATGTAATGCACATTTGTTAATAACGCAGGCAATCTCAGTGTATCTGTATTAGTGCATCAGCTCGGGGCTGCCGTCTCCATTACAGGCATAAAGCACTCCTTCTGAAAAACGAAGTACTTTCTTATGAACACTAAAGAATCATAATCCACCGCGTTGCTGACAGCTGGCATTCGTCTCCATTGAAAGGGCATTCACCAGCACCCACATATTCCTGACTTTTTTCCCCAGTGTGCCTTGAAAAATCACTTGAACGATGTCTTTATGTTCCATCCGCGTCAGTGAGCTTGTGCTAATTGAAAGGCATAAAGCAGGTGGGTCAATAGGAGTTAAAACCTTTAGAGGCATCCCTCCTTGATGGGGGCTGAACAATATAAGGACTTGAGCTGGGCAACTCCAAAAGACCATCCGGTGTCCCACACTAATATCCACATGGTGGTGGGAGGCGGGCACTTGTGACAGTGAAACCCTCTCGGGTTCTCGGCAAAGTGTGACAGTGGGGCACAACTAGAATACAGACGTGCGTCCCTTTATGGGGTCTGCCCAATCAATCCCACTTGATTAGACCAATCAGTACTTGAATGCCACAAACTAACTCGAAGAACACAAGATGCAAGATAGACACAGCCGAGAAGCCAGGCCAGGAACATTCTAGAACGTCCACAGCCAAGATGCAGAAACAAACAAACAAAACTCTCAACACGTCAAAAGTGGTTGCCAGAACCTTGCTAAGGTCTACACCCTGGTTTTGACAGCGGTAAGCGGGCATGGTGTTGGCGATTCGAGCACGAGTGGACCATGCCGCCTAACAGCTGTGGCGCCATGACTCTTAGATGCAGAGAAGGGAGTACCAGGAGGGACAGCCTGGTAGACGACCTCAAAAGGGAAACCAGAATTATGAGAGGTCATGCCTCTCCGATTCCCCCCATACTGAATTGACTCAAAGACCAAAATCAAACCAAACCACAGGTCCCAGGTGGAACAACTTTGTTGACACATCCAGGGATTCTGGGAAGATGATTTAGCTTTGAATTACTCCACTTTTGGACTTGCCACTATGTCCACACCTTACCAGGGAAGCCATCGTGCACAACCCGGAAGCAGCGGTCGGGTTACAGAGGGAATCCAAGAGCTTCCAAAGGACCATCGTTTCCCGAGCAAAGATAACTCCAGGGATCCCCCTTCAGGAGGACGAAGAGCTCATGTGATTTTGCAGGGCTGAGAAAGATGTATTAATTTCCTCCTCCCTTTCAGTCTTCGGGGTTCAACGTGCTCTAGGGGTGTGGGTAGCCACCAGCTAGCCCTAGTACTCTGATTGACCCGATAGTTTTCTCCTGCAGAACCCAACGTGGATTAAGGGTTGGTGGGATTCTGAGTAGCTTAAAGCTCTGATTACGGGCAGATTAGTCCTAACCAGCCTTTCCTTAATTCACGTTCTTCTTTCTCTTTTTTTTTAACTTCACCTTCAGCACCTGGAACAGAGCTTGGCCCGCGCTAGGCGCTCAATAGATACCCGTTGAATGAATTAGCTTTGTTGAAAACCTATCTTTGTATGAAATGAAAGAGCTTTAAGGGGTACCCCATGAGGTCCGCTTGATATCTGACCAGCCTGCAGCGCCCCACAGGGGCAGAGAACTGACTAGACCTGCTGAATATCAGCTCAGGAAAGACTTCCCGGAACTACTGGTTCCAGCTAATTAAAGTCTGTCCCCCCGCGCCGGGCTCAGCCAGCGCTCATGGCAGCCCACTGACGGGGTTGTGGACTTGCAAACCATCACCCCGCCTGTGGAGTCCCTTCCTAGGAAAGATGCTTGTTTGCCCCTGAGGTAATTAACCAATTGAGACTACATGGGGCGGGGGGGCTACTTTTCGCCAACGCTCTAATTACAGTCACTATAACAGATCCCCCGAAGGTGGTTTCGTGATTAATGACTGCCTGAGGTTACCATCCTCAAACTATGAAGCCCCTGGAAATCGCCTGTGGCTGCATCATTAATACCCACGCACAGACCCTCATTTCATTCCGCCGAATATCTGCAATGTAGCGGCCTGGTTTCTAGCTTTATTTTACCGGTAACCCCGGGGTGGAGGAGGGGTAGAGACCCCGCAGAGGACCCGTGCCCACCCTAACCTGGGGCTCGCTCGCTCGCTCCGCTCCTCGGCCCCCGCCACGGCCCCCGCCCCTCGCTTCGCCCCAATCCTTTCAAACAAGGTTCCCTCCTGCCACCTGCCGGCCCACTCGGGTCTGCGCCGCGGCCGGCGCCCCCGCCTCCCTACTGCACATGCCCGCCACAAGTCGCGCAACTTTGCAGAACCTCCCGCCGCGGCCCTCCCCGCCTCAGTCTCCTCTTCCCTCTCCCAGGCGAGAGGACCCGCGGAGGCACCTCTCCCGAGTCTTAGGCTGCGGAGTCTGAGACTTAGAGAGAGGAGCCCGGGAGGAGACAGGCTTCCTCTCCCCCTCTCCCCATCCCTTCTTCTCGCCCAGAGAGGCGAGCGGAGGCGCGGAGCTCCAGAAAGTTGAGTGGTCAGGAAGGTAGGGGCTTCCCTTTTACCCCCTTACACCGAGGCGGGGCTGGGACCTCCAGACCCAGCTCCTCACCTCGCGGGGTGCACCTTTTTCGGCTCCAGCAGCCGATGCGCATCGGAGCCGCTCTCTGCAGAGCCAGAGGGCGGGCAGGCTTCTCGGTGTGCGCCTCAGAGGATGGATCGTAGGTCCCGGGCTCAGCAGTGGCGCCGAGCTCGCCACAACTACAACGATCTGTGCCCGCCGATCGGCCGCCGGGCGGCCACCGCGCTCCTCTGGCTCTCCTGCTCCATCGCGCTGCTCCGCGCCCTTGCCACCTCCAACGCCCGCGCCCAGCAGCGCGCGGCCGCCCAGCAGCGCCGGGGCTTCCTCAACGCCCACCACCGCTCCGGCGCCCAGGCGCTCCCCGAGCCCCCCGAGTCTGACCACGAGCACGAGGAGGCCGACCTCGAGCTGTCCCTCCCCGAGTGCCTAGAGTACGAGGAAGAGTTTGACTACGAATCCGAGACCGAGACCGAGACCGAGTCCGAAATCGAATCCGAGACCGACTTCGAGACCGAGCCCGAGACCGCCCCCGCCACCGAGCCCGAGACCGAGCCCGAGGACGAGCGCGGCCCCGTGGTGCCCAAGCACACCGCCTTCGGCCCGTCTCTCACCGAGCGTCTGCACGCTCTGAGGCTGCGGAGCCCCGACGCCTCCCCGAGTCGCGCGCAGCCCAGCGCTCAGGAGCCCCAGAACCCCAGGCAGGGGGAGGAGCCCCAGCCCGAGCCTAAGGACAAGGATCCGAGGGACCCCGAGGAGTCCGAGGAGCCCAAGGAGGAGGAGAAGAAGCAGCAGCGCCGCTGCAAGCCGAAGAAGCCCACCCGCCGCGACCGGTCCCCGGAGTCCCCTTCCAAAAGGGGACCCATCCCCATCCGGCGTCACTAATGGAGGACGCCGTCCAGATTCTCCTTGTTTTCTTTGACTCAGGTTAGTTACCCTCCACTAAACTGGAGAGCCCTGGGGTCGGTGCGGGAGCCGCGGGAGGAGAGGTGGGAGAAGGAGAAGGCAGGTGAGAAAACGGCGGGAGAGCAAAACGGCGGGAGAGCAGCAGGCTCAGCTAGCCGGCCCGGGAGGCTGGGCGAGGCTGGGGGCCGGGGCGGGCTAGCAAAGGCTCCCCCTGGGCGCCGGGACGGCGCCGAGGGCGCCCAGGTGGCCAAAGGCTTGCTCGACGACGGGGCGCTCCGGGCTCCCCGCTGGAGACAGCTGAGGTTCCCGAACTGGTGTCCAGGACGCGCGCCCCGAATCGCCGGCGCGCCCCAGGTTTCGAGCTGCACACCCAAGAGGCACGGGTAAGTCACTTGTTTGACGCGCTTTTTTCTCCTCTCTTAAAGACTGGTTTCAAGCCGGGTAGCCTTGGCAGGCACCCGAAATGTGGCTCCGAGGTGCGCGCGCCAACTTTCACCGTGCGAGCGGCCGCGCTGTAGCGACACTGTTGCAAAGTGCGAGAAGCAAGCACCCTGGGATTGGGCGACAACTCGGAGACGGCCGGCTCCGGGACAAGTCGCGCGCGGCGCTTTAAGACGCTCAGCGCCTCGAGCCCAGGTCCGAGCGCTGCCAATTTGGAGCCGCGGGACCTCGGCGCCAGTGCTCCCCGCAACTGTGCGCTAGTCCTGGCCGCCGACACCCCTCTCCCGGCGCTCACGCGGCGGGAGTCCGCGGCAAAAGCGTGCGCACCTGCCCGCGCACTCCAGAGCCGACCTCTCCCGGACGGCCCCGCGGTTCCCCTCGAGTCGCGCGTACTTGGAGGGCCGGCAGAGAAGGTACGGGGTCTTAGGGGGTGTCCCTACCGGCTACCAGGGTTAGTGGCGCGGGCTTGGTCACGTCGGAGCATCGCTAACCTTTTGGCGCAGCTGATCTGGCGGCGGGCCGGGTGCAGTTTGGCTGGAGAGGATCTGGGGCTGTTTGCGCACGGACCTAGGGATAGAAGAGAGGGGCGAAGAGGCCCGCGAGGCGGTGCGGATCGTGTAGGTAAAGCGGCACAAGGAACAGGGCTGGAGGGGACCGCGTCTTTCACCAGGACACCCTACAGTGCGTCCCCAAAGAGCGCAGCACTGCCGCGCAGGGGAAAGGTGTTGGATCCGACGCAAGTCCTTGGGTGATCGGTCAAGAGGGGGCAGGGGCCACGGCGGCTTCAGCAGCCTCGGGGAGGGGAGGCGGCGATCCGGCCATTTTCAGCTCGGGTGGAGCTAAGTTTGGAATCTGTAACCTGGAGGTGAAACCGCCCGGGTGTCCTAGCACAAAAACGGCTGCAATCTGGTAACGCATCTTCGGTGCGTAAAGTGTGCCTTCCTTGTCAGTCCTGGAGGAAAAGACTGATAAATGACATGTATTTTACAAAACCTCACCCGATATGGAAATTGATGTTTTCTTGGTGCGCGCGTGCGTCTTGGTTTGCGCGCCGGTTCGGGCTAGTCGGCCGAGAATGATTGGGGGGGAGGGGAGCGGTGGGCAAAGTGAAGTTTTTAGGCTTCTTAGACTCTTGGGGAAAGGATGAGGCCAGAAGGAGCATTTTTCATGGTCTTCCTTCCAGGTCTCGTCCCTGGGAAAGGCGTGGCGGCGCCCTGAACTTAGTTCTGCCGGCGGCTGCGGCGCTGACTAATGGTTGCGGGATGTCTGTCTGTCTTCAGTGGCAGGGGGCGGGAGAGCAGTTTGATGGGGGTGAGGGGGCTTCCATGGGCAGCGGGGAGGTGTCCGAAGTCGGGAGGTTGGGGGGTGGGCTGCCGAGGTCTCGCAGAAGGGCCGGGCGTGCCCTGCCTTTGAACTAAAAGTGTGAGATTGCGTAAGTGAGATTGAGCTCTCCAAAGTTGAAATTTCTACTTCAGTTAACAGTGGGGCTGTGGTTCCTTTCTGGGGCATTAAGTGTTACTTTTCCTCTGGTAACGTCCGAGCAGCCTGTGTTCACCAAGTACGGGGTCTTTAGCGAACACAGACAGGAAGCCGGGGTTTGCTTGGCTGGCTTTGGTGTCCTTCTTGGGGTGCGAGCTATCTTCCCAGACCGGGTAGTCTGGGGGCGGAGCTCCGGTTTTCATTAGAGAAAATTAGCATGTCGCGGTGTTGCAGGAGGAATAAACAAGGTTTTTAAGAAGTCCTCAGTGCCTGAGGCCACGGTGTTCACCTGACTCGGTCTGCCTTTAAACAGAAGCCTGCATATTGGGAGACTTGCTTTCCTGTGAGCAACACACCAAGCTGGGTATGGGGGGGGGCATCCCCATCTAGGAACACAAAAGAGTCTGCCCTCTTGCATAAAGTACCTCTGATTCTGAAAGCCTGTTACCCACCCACACACCCCTCCCCCACTCAGCTCCCTTCCCCCACCCGCCACCCCTCCCAACCACCCCACCCCCACCCCACCCCTCCCGCCCAGTGTCAGGGGGGAGGAGCCATTAGAAACCATAGAGTACAGCTGAGGAATATGCCAACTTCCCCCTCCCCCCAGCAAGTCCCCTGGACCCACCCGAGGAAGAGATTTTGCTGTGTAGACACTTCAAATCCTCAATCTACCTGAGACACTGGTGCTCCACTACTTCCCTCCCCTCCCAGAGCCATTTCTGGCAAGTTCTCCCAAGCATTCCCAGCTCACTAGGTTCCAAACTGGCCCTTTGTCTCACCTTGTTGAATTGGGGTTAGCATTTGAATGGGCACACTTGCTCTTCCATGGGGGGGGAGGGTGTCTGGTGAGGAAATTCACTCAAAAAACCCTTCTCAGTTGGCAACAGAAGTGAATTACTAGCCAGTGGTAGTATTTCACACGGAGAGAGGAAGGAGGGGAGGAGTCAAGAAATGCTGGTTAAATGTGATGGTGTGCTCTGGTGGTAGCATTTTCCTTTGCTACATGAATCACTTAATAGAAATGTGCTTTTTCTTGGACAGAGGTCCTCTTAAAACTCAACGTTCTGAGTTGGAAAATTCTAGCAGTGTTCAAATACTGTGTGCTGTCAACCATCTGGCAGAGGGCAACTTCCAAAGTTTGGCAAACAAAACTTTTAATTTATGTTTATCGGAATTCAAGAACTGGGAATTTTAAAGTTTGGAATTGTTTTTAAGAGGTTGTGTCTTTAATGCGCTAGAAGCTGGTTTACACACACACACACACCCACCCCCGGGGACCCATTATGACCCCTTTTAACTCTTTAGCCCTCACTTTCAGCAGCTGGGATAGAAGATTTCATGAGGAAGCTGAAACTTCCATGTGGGTAAGAGTGAGGTCTTTTTTTTTTTAATCTGAATGGATTTTCCTTAATTTACATGTGTTATCACCGCCCTTCCTGCTCAGGGAAGCTATTGAGAGGAAACTGAGCAGAAACCATGGTATGGGGGAAAGTATGTAACTTAACAGAAATGTGACCTGTAACACAAAAAACCAAATGACTAAAATCCAATTAAGCTTCCAGAGGTGAGTGACGTCATCGGCCCGCCCAGGTGCTGCCCTGCTCTTAGAAACTGCCCAGCAAAAGGGATGAGATTCTCAGATTACATCTTCAGTCCCCGTGCTCCAGAATGAGGGTGGGGACCCTCGCCCTCCTCTGCGGGGTTTTGACATTCATGACCATTTCCTAAATCTTGATGCCCCAGAAGTGGACAGCATGACCTGTAAGACCCAAGGCCCTCCGAGGCCCGGGCCGCCCCCCACACTTCACTGCCTCAGTTTCCTCACACGGACAATGAAGGAGCTGAATGAGATGTTCACAGCATCCCCTTCGGCTCTGAATGTGTGCAGGTCAATTAAACCCAGGCTTGCCCAATCTCACTCCATCCATGATTTTAACACTAACAGCCGAAACAAACAAAAAAAACAAAAACAAAAAAAAAAAACAAAAACTTCAAGGTGGATCAAATAAAAAGCACCAGTTGTGAAGAAGCCTGTTTTGCGTTGTTCTCATTTCAATTGTATCCGATCTGGTTTTGAACGGGTGGCAAAGAATGGTTCAAAAAAGGCAGGTTAGGGAATACAGAATCCCACTTCCCACTGTGGCCCATTCCTAGCCCGAGGGGGAAAATGGCCATCCTCAGAGCAGATCTGTAAGTGTGGGTCTTGAGCTGCCGATTCCCTCACCTGCTCTCCCTGATTGCGGGTGAAAACGAGCTTTTCTGAGGGGGAGCAGGCGGCCCGAGCCAGCGCTGCACCGAGTACTGCAGCCCCGAGGTGCTTACTGCTCTGGGAGCCAGCAGGCCGACAGCAGCGCCGGGTAACCGACCCCAAGTGCTGAATGTATCATTTGATAACACTGGTAACACTCCGTAGAAAGCCTGCCAGCACGGCTCCGGGGCTCGGGGGCTGCCGCTAGTTAGGATGAACCCTTCTCCTGAGCTCCTGTGTTTGTTTTTATTATCCTTCCCTCCCAGGAGCTTTCTCAGGCTTTTTTTCTTAATTGCTCCTCTCCCATGGAATTTTCATACCACAGTTACAGAGCTGTACTGTATAGCTGTTTCTATACTGCGGGACCTTGTGATGCTAAGATTTTTTTTTTTTCACACTTCCCCCTACACCAATTTTCTTCTGTAAACCCGGAGGATAGCAAAGTAAATGTTAAAAAATCAAATTATGATTGAACATCCCATTTTTGGTTTTTTCTTTCTCGGCTACACATTACAAGGCTATCTATAAGGTAACTCTTACTAATGTTTGGTTTTCCCTTTTTAAAAAAAATCTCACATTCCTCCCCTGCCCCCAAGGCCCCTGGTACCTATCCTGGTGCCCAGTCAATTCACATAGCAGAGAAGCCAGAGGAAACAGCCTAGTGACTTAGTTCTCCCAAGGCCAGGAGTCTGCAGGGCAGGGCCCCTGTCACCTGTTGACAGCGCTCAGCCGGTCAAGACAGGGCAATCCCAGAGGAGCTGGCGTCACGGCACCCCCTCCCCCATCCCGCGCCAGCAGACTCCTTGTTGCAAGGTAGAAGTGGGGAGGCTGCCTTCCTGGCTTTGCATGTGGACGTGGCCTATTTTTACTTATGAGCTTATTTTAGGGTGAGCACGCTGCAAAGTAACGGGGAGACATGGCAGTTGGGAATGCCAGGGTAAGACCGGGCCGCGTGCACAGATGCTGTGCGGTGCCTGTACCGTGTGGGAAGGTTCGGGAACAAGAAAGGGAAAGGAAGGTTTTGGGGGATCCCACAGAAACACTGGAAGGGAGTGGGAGACACGAACAGTAGGGAAGGAACAGAAGATAAGATCTGGGCACAGGAGTCACAAAGCCCATCAACGTCAGAGCTGTAAATAGTACGAACAAAAAAGGGGAGATGGAGGCGAGGAAAAGATTTAGGGGCAACTCCATGGCCATCTTCAAAAATCTGGTGGCAGCAGAGACAGTGCCAGGCAGAGCAGTGGAGGGCCACCCCGGGGGCTCAGATTAGGTACCCTTAAGGTCACCTTCCCCTGGAGGGCTTCTACAGACAGACAGGAACCTCGATTTCACGGGTAGAGTGGGGTTTTCACGCCTGTGCCTCAACAGCTTCAACCTCAGTCAAAGATTCACGGCCTAGGAAATCTCCTGTTATAGCTCAAATCCTAAATCTTGGGTTTCAGTTCAGAGAGAGGCCCCGACTCTCACACTGGCCAAGGACCACGGCCAGCTGAAGACCAGTCTCTCCTCCCCGAGGCAAGAGCCGGTTGCTGAATGCTCTGGCTTCTAGTGCTCTCTCCGTTAGAGTTCAAGGGGAGAATGCACCCCGGGAAATTGAGGCTATGGCTATGCACAAATGTGAAATACACTATTCCCCTTAAATTCAAATTATGGTGCCCAGATGTCCCCAGGGTGCCTGGGATTTCCACCATAATTTACTGAAATTTGCAACAGAGCTCGACTAAAGCCAGATTTATCTTCTGGGGTTCCCTGTTGCCCCTCAAGGCCCCACATTTTGCCCCTCTCTTGGTCCCCTTCGCAGGGCACTGTTCATCTTTTCTCCCCTCCACACTGCCCACTGCACCATCAGCTAGCCCGGAGAAGGAAGGAATCCACAGCCCAGTTCAAGTGACTGCTGAGAACGTGCCGGCCCACCGCGCCAGCACAGGCGGTCAGAGGGTGGTCATGTGTCTGGCTGTAGCAGAAACGGGTAACCCTTCCAGGTCGAGGGCCGTTGAGTTTAGCTAGGGAGCGGAACGGAAGGGGTCTGAATTCCTGGGAGGAGACCCTCGGCCCCTGGGGCTGCGGGCAGCATGGGGCTTGTAAATCAGAGCAGATCGGGCATTTTCCTACATCTGGCTCTGCTCGTCTGTAACCCCAGCCGTGCGCCTGCTCCTAACCTCTGTCTGAGGCATCTTCTCTCCGAGTGGCATTTGCCTGAAACAGCCTGGTCACACAGACCCTCTGCAGACAGGAGGCTGCTGCCTCCACCGGCCGAGGCTGGCAGAGGAGATGCTGAACGGGGAAGGATGGGCACAGCAAGTCGTAACTGAGCGGTAATTAACCCGACAGCTTCACAGTCTTACTGCTACTCAGTCAGCGCTCAGCAAACACAGGTCACCGGGAGGTGGGGAGACAGAACAGTGGCCTGATCTCTTTTGCCCGGGTTCTCTCCTTTTGGCTTTTGCTTTTTCCTCACAACTGGCAAAAAGAGTCTCCTTTACCTCATTCAAAAGCAAGCCACGGCCAGAGAGCCACGGCAGGACTGGTCTGCAGAGACCGCTCTTCTGCACACGGCCCCGCCCCAAGCCCTAGGCTGGGAGGAAATGCCGCTGCCAAGAAAAAAAAAAGATCACTTTGCCCGGTTTCTGCTCCCTTCCCTCTCGACCACCTCCTTCTCTGCCTCCTTTGCTTTCTCTTTCCCGGATACAGGGATGAAATGAGAAAAGTGGACAGGCAGCTGCTTAAAATTTGGATGTGTCTTGTGCTTTGGGGGATGAGTAAGAATCCCCGGATGGAAGTGTGCGAACGGCCGTGTGCAGATTACGAGGTGTGCGGATGTCGGTACAGCAGGAAGATGGGAGTTTGGGAAGCCCGGGGTGCCACACGCGGTCGTCGAGGCAGGGGGCCATGTCCCTACGGGGGATGGCCAAGGTGCTGTTCAGAGAGCCAAGGGTGAAGGGCTACCTTCTTTCCCCTGGGGGTTTACTCATTTACAAAGAGCCAGCCGGTCAGCTACCTGAGGCAGCTGGGCCTTTTGGTAAACAGGCTGGCATTCCTCAGAAATGCAGGTTAACTGAACATGGGCAGCGTTTCCTCTCTTGATTCACGGACTGGAAGAAATCTGTATTCTTTTTAAGTAGCTGAGGATACAGTTTCCCAGAAACCTTCACCTGGATTTTAACAGCCCACCCTTTCCTTCTCTGACGGATACACCCATCCCACTGCAGGCCTCCGCTCCTGTGCACTCCCTGTGGGAACAGGGCCCAGACCCTGGCACCCACTTCTCTCAGGCACCCTATGACTGGCCCGTCTTGCCTTCCTCTTCGTCATCTGTGTGAACTCAAAAGCGAGACTTTCCTTGCTCGTTCCTGCTTATTCCGATCAGATACGGACCCTTTCCGTGATAGAAATCCATTTGAACTGGAAATCTGGCCTAGGCTACCCCCCACCACCTGTAACTGGCCATCTCCGGCCAAGGCCAGGCCCCATTTCTGTCTTGAACTAGAAAGTTCGCCAGTCCTAAGTGGGCTCGCTAGACAGCCCCACCTATCAAGGAGCCCCCCAGTCACCCCAGCAGCTAATCGCCCCCAGCTCTTACATACCAGGTTCCTCCGGTCCCCGTGGCCGGCCCGCCAGCTGCCGTTCATGTTAGCTCCTCAAACATCTGGACGCCCTTCTGCGGTGTCTCAGGTCCCACGGCTGATCTGGGGTTTCAGCTTTGAAACCCCCTCGTGTGAGTGATGTGAGGTTTCAGATTCTGGTGGCCAGTGCCTACGAAGAAAATGATAATACGAAAGAGTAGAAAGACAGAATGGGGAACATCACAGTTAAATAGAGTCGTTTTCTCTCCCTGGTCCTAATTTACCTTTAAATTATGGCGATGCCTACTCAAATCTGAGGGTCTTTTCTCAGCCTACTGCAGCGGTTTCATCTGGGGGCGATTTTGCCTCCCAGAGGACATTTGGCAAAATCTAGAGACATTTTAGGTTGCTGCAACTAAGGGGCTGCTACTGGCATCTAGTGGGTAGAGGCCAGGGATGCTGCTAACACCCTACAGAGCCCAGGACAGTCCACAGCAAAGAACGATCTGGCCCCGATGTCAACAGCACAGAGGCTAAGAAACCACAATCCTGATTAGGTGCATGGGTGCTTCCTAGCCCCCCCCCCCCGTGTCCCCCCACGAAGCCTTCCTAGCCCACTGCTCCCTCCTCCTGCGACAGCTTTCCTCTCCTCGCCAGGGCTCTGAGTGTTCATGATTCTCTCACCAGATATATTCCTCCCCTTAGGGTGGTGTCTGACCCAGTGACTCCATATCCTATAAGGACAGTTGTCACTTTGAACTTGGGGTCTTTACCTTCCTTCGAAACTTGAGACCTGCCCTCTTAATTAATAGGCTGGAAAAAAACTCTCCTGCTACCACCCATCCTTCCTTCACCTCTGCCACGCCTAAAACCAAATTGGCTCGGCCACCATGCCAACTCCTCCCCAAGATCCTCCCCACTGTCCTGCATCACTTGTGTCCCATCATCCAGGTGCCTCATTGGGCTTCTCTACCTTTTGAGCCTTTCTAGCACAGGAGAGGCTCAAGGGCCCTTTGGGATCCCTCTTGAGTCCCCTCATTCAGCCTTCCTGCTTCCTTCCCTGCATGTGGTTCTCACCATCTTAAAGGTCAAGGCCAGCTACAGCGTCCTTTGTTCTCTCCAGTGGGACCATCCTCCACCCTCCCTCCTCCATCTTTACTAAAACTAAGCTCAAAGCCCCACTTGCAGCACGAATAACGTTCAACATCTCCATTTCCTACCAGAACAGCCTCAAAAGTGCTTCCCCAGAGCCCTCCCGGTATCCTCAGAGAGATCTTCTCCGTCTGTCCGGTCTTCACTCCCACGCACCTCCCAGACCGGACGGTGGCCTATCCTCTTTACCCAGCTTCCCCCTCCTTGTTCCTGGGGGCCCACATCTCTCATTCGAGCCCCCACTGGCAGCCAAGGGCCCGAGCCATCCGTGGAGGCACATCTGAAACGCCATATTCCCCATCAACACTTTCAAGCCCTCCCCTCCCAGGAGAGGGCTTCCCTCTCATTTTTCTGTTGCTTCTCCTTTAGGATGGAGGGTTGGTGTCTATCCAGCCTTGACCCCCTCGGTGTCTGTGCGCTCCAGGCCAAGAACCAAGATACCAAAGAGTGTTGAACAGAGGGGTCCCACACGTCCCTGACGAGGTCAAAGAGACCCCGTTCCCATTCGCTGATGAATAGTGAAGCTCTGGGGAAGCGAGGCCCGAGACGAGGGCAGCCCGTCCCTTCGGGGCTCCAAACCCCAGTGTCTACTGACCTTCTACTTCGGCAGGGCGCAGCATCCCTGGGGCCTCAACTCCTTATCCATCTGGGACTGCTCCTCTGCATCGGGGCCGTAGGCCCTCTCTCGCCTCAGGGTCCCGGCCCTCTACCTCCAGGCCCTGGACATTTTCTTCCTCCTCGCTTGGTCTCAGCAGCGGTTCCCTCAGACGGGTGGGCTTGCCCACGACCACCTGCGAGACCTAGGGTTGGCCCCTGTCAGCTCCCAAGCCTCCCTTCCTGCCTTTGTGACTTGTGGCATCAGGAAGAGTGACCCCACGGCGCCAGGCGGCCTCGAGGCTTCCCAGGCCTGGCCGCCATACGCCCGCCCGCCAACCGCTTCCAAACACCCCAGCAGCACAACCTCTTTGGGCGTTCCAACGCGGCGCCCCCTATTGGACCTCCCATTCATATCCGGTTCCGGTCGGACGCCCCCCGCTCATTCGCCAGGCAACCTTGATTGGCGTGACCCCAGCCCAATGGCTGACCCGGCGCCGGGGTCGAAGGGGACTGAGTTGACTGTCAGGACCCAGTTGGCCCATTCAGTGGATGCTCAGATGGTTGAGCCATCGCACATGGGGAGAGTTGGACAAAGTTTGAGCCAAAGTTCAGGGTTGGCAGTCCCAAGTGTGTAGACCCATGGAGCTGACATGGTACGCCTTTTGGGGGGGACCCCACACGTCCAGAGTCCGACTTTGTCAGCTCTCCTCTGCAGCGCGGCCACGTGGATGGTGGGTGCCAGGCGGTGATGCGCGGTGGCTGTGGTCCCGTCGTTCTAAGAGGGATGCGTTACACCTAACGAGACTGGACCGTGCGGGGTTCACCCGCCTGCGGCTCAGAGACACAGCAGTCCGAGCGGCGCCTCCCGCTCGCCGCAGCCCACCCCTCGTGAAACCCACCCGGCCGTCTCTCCCCCGCCCGCGGCGACCACCTGCCTCGTGCCCGGCTGCCCTGCACCGAAAGGTAGCTGGCGGGTCCGTGTCGCCCGCTGGCGAGACAGCCCTCGTGCTCACGTCCCGGGTCGTACGTGACCCGCAAGCAGCAATTTTTTTTTCCCCGCGGCTCAACTCCTTCCGCAGACCCCAGACCCAGAGCAGTGCGCGTGCACGCGCCAAGCCCACCCAGCCAGTGCGGGTATTTTACCCCATCCGGCTCCAAGCCCACAGGAGCCTCGGAGACAGGGGCGCAGCCCGGCGGCCGCTGCACTCGTGGCCGGGCTCGGTGCCGCCTCTGAGCGCTGTATTGGTGGGAAAGTAAACCGGCTGCGCTGGGAGAGCCACAGCGAGAGGAGAGGGGCCGGAGGGGGCCGGTGAGGGGCCAGAGAGGCGCTGGGGAGGCTGGCCGACCGGCTCCGCAGCCGGCGCCCGAGGCAGAGCGCGGCACATCACACCGCAGCTGCCGGCGCGGCACGGGGTGTCTCTGGGTTCAGTGCGCACAGGGTTGTCCAGTCTCGGAGACCGCGCTGAGCCAGCCACAAATCCCAACGCAAACCCCGCTAACCCTTCCCCAGAACAGTGGGACCCCCGGAACTCTGAGGCCTGCACCGGATGGGGGTCTCCGTGCGCGTCACGCGCCCCCCGTTCCGGGCCGCGGCAGTTATCGCTTAGAGGGTCTCCGTGGTACGCCCCCAAGACCCTCTTATTCCCCTGCATCGTCGTCCGCATAAACGGGGGGAAACCCTGCCTGCGCCGCCCCAGACTACTGCGTGGACCCCCGGAGTGTGGTGGGGCTGGGGGACATTGAGTGCTTTACAGGAGCCAGCCTCGGCAAGCCGGCAAATGCCGCAGGAGCGCTGGAAAGTACCCCCAAGGCATTTTAAAAACAAATTGTGGGCGCACTCGCGGCGGCCCCTCGCCCCTCGCCTCGGTCCGTCCCGCCGGTGGGCTCGCGACCACCTGTCGCATCCCCGCGCGCGCCCGCGCCCCCTTCCCATGCGCCCGAAGCCTTGGGCTCCGGACTTGGAACTCAAGACTGGAGGCTGCCCAGGTCTGGGGGCTGCGGCTCAGGGGTTCAGGGGTATCTTGGGGTGATGAAACCCTCCTGCGGTTCCCCCCTCCCCCCGAGGAGAGTCATTTGGGTCTGGGAGGGAGGGTTTTCAGCTCTTGCGCTCAAGCAGCCCGGGGCCCACGTCTTGCGTCACGTGTCCCGCAACGCAGGAGAGCTCTCTCTCTCTGGCCAGGGGATAAGAGAGGAGAAAGACTCCAAATCAGTCAGGGCGAGGAGTGGAAGGAGCCAAAACATCCCTGCGAGGCCTGCGCTCATCGGCCCCCTTACCCAAAGTCCGGGGCTACCGGCGCCCGGGATCCGGCTCCCGGAGCCGCCTTGGCACCAGGGCCGGCGTCCTCTGGTGGCAGAGAGCGAGCACTACCAGCGATTTTCGGACCGAATCGGCACGCTCCTCAGATCCAAGCAGGCGGGGCTGGCCTGGAGCAGAGACACTGAGAGAGAGAGACAGAGACAGCGAGAGAGGAGGGGACAAGGGCAGGCCAAGGGGGGCGCCAAGGGGCAGCCTGAGGGGATAAAAAGTGGCCAGGAAGGAGCCAAAACTCCACCGGCAACAGTAGGGTTGCTTCCCCTTCGGTCTTGGGTTTGAGGCCCTCAACCCCCAGACCTTAGGAGGGTTGGCAAGTGAGGTGGGAGAACTTTCTAGCTGGTACTCTGAATTTTTTTGAAGATATTTTTTTCACCCTAGTTCGGTTGGGTGCTCCGTCTTACGGGGCCCCAAGTTTATTTTAAGAGTTCGCCACCGTGTTATGGGCGTGCGCAACTGCCTCGACGGCAATAATATGTCAGGACAACGCGATATCCCCCTTGAACTCGGGGAACAGCCCGAGCAACCACCTTTGGAGGCCCCAGGGGCAGCTGCCCCCAGTCCTGGGCCTGGCGCAGCCGAAGAGATGGAGACCGAACCGCCTCATGGCGAGCCCGTCCCCAACGAGATTGAATGCGAGGCCTGCGGACCCCCAGAGGTCTCCGGGCCCAACTTCCAGGACCTGGGCCAGGCCGTCGAGGAAGCCGGAGCCCACGGAGGCTACAGCCCACCTCCTGAGGAAGCCATGCCCTTCGAGGTCGAGCAGCCCAGCGCAGGGGGCTTCTGGCCTGCCCTGGAGCAGCCTGGAGACACCACCGGGGCCCCATCAGGCCCTGAGGTCTTCCGCCCAGCGTTCATGGAGCCCGGAGCCCTCGATGATGCTGGGCCGGGCCTGGGAGGCTACAGCCCTCCACCTGAAGAAGCCATGCCCTTTGAGTTTGAGCAGCCTGCACAGGGAGGCTGCAGCCAGCCTCTCCTGCGGGTCTCAGACCTCGCTCCAGGAGGCCCAGGTGCTGGGGTCTTCAGCACTCCTCCCCAGGAGCCCGGAGCCCTCAAGCCTGCAAACACAGGCTTCGGAGGAGACTGTAGCCCTCCCCCTGAGGAGGCTATGCCATTTGAGTTTGATGGAGCAGCCTCTGGGGACGACAGCCCACCCCCCGGGCTCCCCCGAGCCATCCCACAAATCGACGGCGGCGGCCGCGGCCAGCCCGCGGCAGTGGCGGTCCCGAGTGCGGTCCTCCTCGCTCCCGCCGCGAACGAGCCCCCCCTCGGGGACCCAGGCGCCATCGGCAGCCCATCCCGAGAGGCTGTCAGACCTCCTCCGCACTTCGCGGGCGACAGCCCCCCGATGGAGATCTCCGGACCCCCGCTCGAGATTGGCAGCGCCCCCGTTGGGGTCGACGACGCTCCCGTCAACATGGACAGCCCCCCAATCGCGCTTGACGACCCGCCCATCGAGGTCTCCGGAGCCCCAGTTAAGAGAGAGCGAGCAGAGGGAGAGAGACCCCCAGTTGAGGGAGAAGCAGCCGAGATGGAAGGAGGCTCAGCCGCCGCAGCAGCCGCAGAGAGAGGAAAAGTCCCCTCTCCCGGGGACGGAGCCCCTGAGGCCGGGGCCGCCCCTGCTCCTCCGGCCGCCGGGGCCGCCGCTGCCGCCCCTGACGCTCCGGCCGCCGGGGCCGCCGCTGCCGCCCCTGACGCTCCGGCCGCCCGGGCAGCTCCGGCCGCCGGGGCCGCCCCTGCCGCCCGGGCCGCCCGAGCCGCCCCTGCCGCCCGAGGAGCCCCTGCCGCCCCTGCGTCTGGAGCCCGACCCAAGCTCCGCTTCCTTCGACCCCCCAGCCCCGAGATCCAGGCTGCCGATCCGCCTACTCCGCAGCCTACTCGCGCATTTGCCTGGCGGGGCAGGTCTGGCCGCGGCCGCGACGACGACGAGGGGTCGGTCAGCAGCGACGACGACCACAGCAGCGATGAGTCCGACGATGGGACCTCCGGGTGCCGCCGCTGGCTGCAGCCCCGGCGAAGCCGCCGCCGCCGCAAGCCCCGGCGCAACTTGCTCCGCAACTTCCTCATGCAGGCCTTCGGGGGCTGCTTCGGCCGATCCGAGAGCCCCCAGCCCAAAGCCGCGCACAGCCCCAAGGTCAAGAAGATTCCTCTGGCGGAGAAGCGCAGACAGATGCGCAAGGAAGCCCTGGAGAAGCGCGCCCAGAAGCGCGCAGAGAAGAAACGCAGCCAGCTCATCGACAAACAACTCCAGGAAGAAAAGATGGGGTACATGTGTACGCACCGCCTGCTGCTTCTAGGTAATGCGGCGGACTCTGCCCGCGGGGAGCGGGGCTGCCGGGGGCCCCGGGAGGCGGTGGGAGGGCCGCCCGGTGGGGCTCGGGGCCTGGCGGCGGGAGGAGGGGGGTCCAGGCCACGGCGGGAAGAGACTGCTAGAAAGTTCCGGCGAGGGGCCCGAACTTTGCCCTGGGAGCGGGAGGGGTCCTTGGTTGGGCTTGGGCGGTCGAAGTATGTGCCCTCCAGGGAGAAAAGTGGTGCCGAGCAACACTGAGGGTCGTTTCCGGCTGGACAAGCCAGCGCCAGCGACCGTAAGATGCCCCGAGTCCTGGGGTGGGGGCCGGCGAGAAAGGCGGGGGCTTCAGGTGAGCCCGGAGCTGCCGGGGAGGGGCCCCGGGGTTCCCCAGGCTGAGCCGGTTCGGGGCCGCGGTGGGCTGGGGTCGTTGGGGAAGGTGCGCCCCCGCCTCGCCTGGCACCGCTGCTTGGGCTCAGACAGCTTGTCGTTGGTGTGTGTTGGTGTCCATATTGTGTCCGCCTGTGCATGATATGCTCAAGTGTCCCCCAATTCCCATCCCTGGCACCCCCAAATTACCCGCCGACTGTGTACTTGTACCGGGGAACGGGCTGTCTTGTGATTTGCGCCATGGCGCGGGCAAAAACTTTCCGTGTTTGCGCACTGGTGGTACCTGTGCGCTGGTGCTCTGCGGCGGGCGGCGCGGAAAATGCGGCGGAGAAGGTAGTGGGGCGTCTCGGGGGTGTGCTGGGCCACCGGCGCGGGGAGAGGGGGCCACCTCCCGCCGGCCTCCATAACCTGTTTTCTGTATGTCTTTCTCTCTTTTTTCCCTTTGCGCTAAGCGTTTCCTCACTTCTCATTCGTTCGCCAAACCCTCCCGCCTTTACGGTTGAAAAACCAGACACTCAGGTATCTGGGGGCGTCGGGGCCACACGCATTAAGTTCGATATTCTGTACACACTCAGCTCACCTGTGGGGGGATGGAGGGAGGAGGGGAGGAAAAAAAAAAAAAAACCAACCACTTCATCTGCTAAAGGCAGGTCTGGATCCAAACCCTACACGGGGCTGGTGCCAAGAGGGTGGGCGTGGCTGTGTTTAAAAAATATGAAATCATTTTTTTTCCTAGGGAAGAGCCGGAGGTAAGCCAATCATTTACGCTTTTACAAAACACAGTAGGAGGGGCTTGGTTTAAAAAGAGTCTTATGCGTTGGGAGTGGAATGCTGTCTTGTCTCTGAAATGCAATTAAAATAAAAATAATTTTAAAAATGCTCCGAGTGTATTTTAAGTATGTGAACCAAGTGTGGTAAAATTGTGAATATGACTTGTGAAATATGTAAATGTGAATCTTTTCAAGCAGCTGTAGCTGGGGGCAAAGAGGATCAAAG
This sequence comes from Hyaena hyaena, assembly GCF_003009895.1. NCBI lineage: Eukaryota > Metazoa > Chordata > Mammalia > Carnivora > Hyaenidae > Hyaena > Hyaena hyaena. The sequence goes on along the minus strand of NW_024080750.1, from coordinate 590,686 downwards.
GTCAGATCCTCTGCCAATGGACTTGGGATACCAAGAAATAGAAAAAGGTCTTGTGTTCTTAAGCACATCGGGTATGTCTGGCGACCCTCCGCCTTCCCCTCCTTCTCTTCATCTTTGCCATCTGTCGTGCCCCCTCGCTTCTCCAGGACCCTCCCCCTCCCCCTCCTCCACTCCTCCCCCCTTCCCCTCCTCTTCCTAGCCTCAGCTCCCATCTGAGACATGGGCTGTTTGTGCCACACAGGTCACCAGAGCAGCAGTTGGCCGTGGTCTGCATGTATGGCTTAAATGAAAATTTCCCAAGGGAAGCTCCACAATCTAAATTTCTTCATTTTATTCTCCAAGACCTTTCAAGGGATTTGAAGACCACAGTCTCTAAAGCTGTGCTCCATTTGTTTGTTAAATGTCGTATAACGTGTGATGGTTTTAATATTACTAATGACATCACGCACGTGACTGTGTGCTTTCGCCACGCGTGTGCCTTTCACACATCATGGTGCTAAATGCGGTGGTCGTTTTAGTTCTGCCTGCCCAGGGAAATCATGACCTCATCGTTTTCCCAAACACCTATAGAAGGGAAGCAGTTTTAAATTTGGGCTGTGCCAGCTCGACCAAAGCCACAGAGCCCTTAAATAACAAGCTCTGTGTCCCTGCAGACGCCAGCGTTTGCCATCACAGTCTCATTTCAGTATTCCGAGCATAGCCCTGAGAAGCTGGCCTCTGGTGAGGAGGGGACACGAGTGGGGACACACAGGAAGCCAGGGGACAGTGTCCACCTGACCCCTAGTTGGCAGCGTCCCTTACATGCTGGGGCCTCAGTTGCCTTATTTGTGAAATGAAGCTTCCCAGCAGATCTCCGTGAAAGGCTCATTTGCTCCATGTCTCTAGTCCTCTATTCTGGGGGTGGGGGTGGGGGGTGGGGTGGAAAGCCTAGTCCACTCAAACCAGAACTGTTGGCTTCAACCACAGATTATGCAAATGCCGGTCCTGCAGCAAACTGTCCATATCTGGGGCCAAGTCTTAAGAACATTAGAAGTTTACCTTGCTTACCCTTGTTTTGTATCCAGGGTGAAAAATTCACTTTAAGGAAAAGAAATTCGCTGGGGCCATCCTGTGATTGCCCTGACTCTGCCCTCGGGGAGTCACTGGTCCAGAAGCCCCTACATCAGACATGACCCTGAACTAGGGCAGCCACTTCACCTGCTGCAGTAAATAAGACTTTGTGCAACCAGGCTCATTACCTGCCAGTGTTCATTTGACCAGAGTGACGAGAGACGTACCCCATCTGGGTCTGAGTTACTGACTTACATTTAGGACAGGACTTCTTACTAACAGTCAAATCCTAGCATCCTAACCTAAAACAAGACATCCACATAGTCCTGCCACTGAAAATGCCAAAGACCAGCCTTTGGCAATTGTGTGCGTGTGTGTATATATTTATGTATGTGTATATATATGCCATTTCTGTTTTTACTGCCCAAACACTTTAACCACATTACAGGAAACTTTTTAGAGGAGATAGGTAGGCAGGCAGGTAGGCAGGTAGGCAGGTAGGTAGATAATCAATAACATGACTAAACTTCTAGAATATGTAAGAGAGGAAGCTCTTTTCTTATTTAACAGTATTCAATAATAGACTATTTCCATGCTTTTGGAAACCTAACTTGGGTATGAGTCCCCCATTTTTTAAGAATTGAAGGGCCTTATAGGTTAGAATTTTTTAGTATCTGCTACATTTATTAAAAGTGTGCAGGCAAATGCTGTATATAGTAATGGCCATCCTGCCATGACACCGTATATATCCAGTGATTCTCAGTTAATTGTATGGTAATTTATTTACGGCCTCAGGTGCAACAAGGATATATTGCATCCCGTGCGGAAACACCTCCCCCCAGCCCCTTGGTTCAGCCATTTTTCCATAAGCAAAATGTCTCCACTGAGCTTTTGGTGCCTTGGGAAGGGCATAGCTTATCAGGGCACCAAATCTTTAGAATTAAGAGAGACTTTCATCATTTTCCCCGTCTCCCACTAGTATTTCATGCTTCTCAGAGACCAAAATTCTTCCTTGCCTTTCAAAATCCAATTTCCCATAGATTTCTCTCAAAAAAAAATTTTTCTATACAGATGGGTTCATTTTTTATAATTTGCCCACATCATGTGTATCATGGGAAACTGGAATCAGGCGAAGAAAAGTGGGGGTCCTGGGGCTTTTGCATACCCTCTCCTGACTTGAAAGGGTCGCCTCACTCACTGCCTTCAGGTATTGGTAAGCAGTCCTCGTGATGATCACGCGCAGTGATACCACACCCCTACTGTATTTTTAAAAAGCGTTTCATCTAAGTCACATTTGCCCTTTGAAACAGCCTTGGGTAATAAAAATGTGATAGGACCCCATTTCATAGGCAAGTAACCCAAAAGCTCAGAGAGGAAATGTCAGGGACTTTTGCTCAAAGACTGCAAGGTAAGTGAAGGAACCAAAAGTTTCTAATTCAGATAAGACAGCGCCTAACAAGAGCCGTGGTCCTAAGCGATGATGTGTTATGTAAATGTAAAGCATGGTTGTGAGTGCGCCGTGTGCTCTTCAAATCCCTTGGCAGACGACAGGTGCCTAGTAGGTTTCCTTTCTGAAGCAACAGCCAAGCCCGACACATCCTGGTTATAAATGTCCATTGAGTGTACGTGAAACGTGAGATCCCCCGTTTCTGAGATACCTGTCATCGCTCGGGTGATACTTGGTTTCCACATTTGCTGTAACTCATCCACCAGCACTGCAGTGTTTGTTTTTCGGGCTTTTTTTCTGTTTTAACTGCAGGTTTTCTTTAGAATCTTGTTGAAATCCTCCGTGGTTTCCTTCACTGGGGTCTAGAGCTTCCCTTCTCACTCAGAGTTCCAATAATATAATAATAGATGTACTTTTATGCATAGCTCCCCTACATTTTTAGTATTAGTAGACTTTAAAATCATCTTGGCCTGGATCTAATAACCCTGTTAAAATAACTCTTGATTAATATTCTTCCTAGGGAATTTTTTTTTTTTACGTAGTCCTTTTAGTTGGGGCTAATTTCCTACTTAGCAAGAGTCAGTGCATAGTCTTAGAATGATCACCTTTGACTTTTATACAGGAATGTATAATTAAGCAAGAAAATAAATATGTGTATGTATTTTTTTTAAGAGAAGGTAGCCTAGTTGCCTAGATTTTAAACTTCTCATACTGTCCTGCCTCTACTTCTTTTCAGAGTCCGTTTTCCCACCAGACAAAGCTGACCCGCACCCCCAGCAAAACTGTGGCATTTCCAGCGCCTCTCCCTAAAGTGACGTCCAGGAGGCCCAGAAACAGCCTTTCACTCAACAGCAGTGAAATTGGTTCCTACACTCGGTTTCCACTTCACTTGGCAAAGGGGTTCTTTCGGAACCCACCTTGTGCCTCCTGGGCTTCCTGGTGGAATGTGAAACTAACATGCCATTTGTCCATTTCAAAATCCCCTTTCTCAGGAAGATGAGCAGTTTTCAAACTAGGAAGGGCCAATTGGTAGGACAGGGTCGCCCCCGGCCACATGTCACAGTCGAGCCTGGTCAGTCCCCTGACCCCCTCCAGCCCTGGAGGCCCAGCACGAGCAGGAGCTCAGAGACTGTGGTCCCGCTGTACCCTGCTTTCACGAATGCCATCGAGTCACGCTGGAAAGGGGCTTTGTCCCCTCCAGTTCCTCTTCTGACCTGGGGTCACCTTGGGCATGAGATCCTGACCCCTTCGGGGAAGGAGAAGACTGAGCCCGAGCCTGCCTCTCTTTGGAGAAATTCTCCTACTGGAGAATTAGCAACTCCTCAGTGGCCTTTCCAAAAGGGAAGAGGATGGGTGGGGCGCCCCCAGACTCACACCCCCACGGGGGAGGCCAGGGGGCCTCTGAGTGAGGGAGGCGAGGCCCATTTCCAGAGGAATCAGAGGAAGAGATGTGATTTTTCCTGAATTCTTCTAAAGAAAGGACCAGATCCTACAAGTGAAGTTTCCCTCTAGAAATCCTCAACCCCGTGCCACATGTAAGTGCCCAATAAATGGTAACCATTGTTTTTAGAAATTTGCTTCTCTTAGACTTTTCTCTCCCTGCTCCAGGTAAGATGGGGGTGGGGGGTTCTGATTTCTGTGTTCCCCATGAGACTGCTAACGTGTAAGTTCTAAAAGTACTAGGCACCCGTTCTTTCTGTCTCTACCTTTCAGAGTACAGTCTTTGTCCACATTTCATAAATAAAGGTCAACTCAAGCAGGAGACAAATGACATCTTGCCAAATTTATGATTGTGTGAAGTCACTCTCAGGTGAGTGACACGGCCAGAGGAAGATGAGGAGAGAATTTTTTTTTTTTTACTCGTCCTGAAAGTTTCCCCTACCCCCCACCCCCACCTCCTTCTCTTTTTATTATTTATATTATCTTTCTGTCTGTAAACCAACTCCGGGCTGTGGTTGAACCCAGGGACCTGAGCATAGATTGTTCGATGTTTACCACACATGCAAAAAAAAAAAAAAAGAAAAGAAAAAAAAATTGTTTCTAGTTTTCCTTCCCGACAGCCAGATGGTGAAGCAGGCCAGCCCGTGGGGACTGAAGAAGAGACGTCCAGCAATGAGGTAAGAACCACACACAAAAAAGCAATGTTTGACTTAATTATTGTTTTATTGTCGATCATCACGTGCTCCGGTGAGACGGAGGATGCTCTCTGGCCCCTGACACAGGGTCCCCCGCAAGTTAGAATTCCAGTTGTACCCCTGCAGAAGAGCGGGGGCTGCACGGCAGGCAGAACATTCAGGAACTGATCTGTGACAGAGCAGTGAAGACTCTCTCGTACTCCCGTAGAGGGAAGATCCCAAATTGCATTGCAGAGTAATTTGTTAAACCTCAGGAGAATTCGGGAGCCTCCGAGTAATGGAGCTCTGCCCACAGAACTTGAACATTAGATCTTACTAAATGCTTCCTAATGATTCAATTTGGGGCGAGGAACGAGGTGTCAAGGTATAAATTGTTAACTGATCCCCAATTTATTATGAGTCAGTCAGCGTTTCCGACGTCGTCACGCACATCTGGTGTGTGGGACAGAGTCGGCACCTGAAACTTCCTTTACTGTGTCGATGATGGAAAGGAAGAGCCCTCGTACCCACTTTCTAAGGAGCGCCGTGGTCCACCCATGTCACCAGAAGACCGCAGTCGCTTCTCACAGGGAGGCCACCCGGGGCGGGAAGGGGGGGCAGGGTCCTTGCCTCCCCCAGTCAACAGACCTTGCTGCCTCCCTCCTCGTTCCATTTTGAACAATGTTCCCTTTTGCCAAACTGATTGCTGGTGTGTACGTGACTATGAGATTTTTTTGTTACAGGGGACCTGAATTCAGGTAAGTTTGTGGGATTTTTGCGAAGAAGGAATAACACTTTTTGATGCCCCAAAACTAAAGCCAGGCAGTATGATGGAGGCCGAGAAGGCCTGTTTCTCTGGCCTTGGCCCAGCTGGAAAAGGGAAATAAAAACCCCAACCTGTCCAGAGTAGATGGCATTACTTAGGAAGGATATGGGCATTTAGACTCCCAGGCACGTGAACACGTTTTCACCAAGTGCCACCTTCCTGCCTATGGTCACTCCCAAGTGTCCGAAGGACTTAGGCAAAAGTCTGTGAGGGCCTGGTTTAGAAAAAGTCAAGTCTTATTTGCCATCAGGCCTGTGAGCTTTAGGCCCTTGGGCTTCTCGAGTCTTAGAAAGTGTCCATCTTAATTCCTTACAGCCGCTGTCTATATGGGCTCGTTAGGCCTACAGGTTGCTTAATTAACATATTAATAAAATCATACTCGTCATTCAGGGGTCTTTCTGTCCACTGCCCCTGCAGGGATGAAATTTTTACTGAGTGACTTGAGCAGGGCCCAGAGATGGTGAAGGTGAGTTGATATTTCAGGCGGCCACTAGATGGGGAGGCAGCGTAAGGCAGAAGAAAGGTGTCCCATCTATGATTAAATGAGAGGAGAAGGGCCAGGCTGCAGGGCTGGGGGAGGGTCCTGCTCTGCTTTCACCCCCTCCCCCACACGGGACACAGCCCACATCTTCTAGGCCCCAAAGCTTCTGCCAAACCCGGCCTTTGGTTTTTAAGCTGTGACGTTTCCCTGTTAGCTATGCACTGGGGGTTTCAGAGCATTTTTAGGGGCCGTGTCTTACAGTAGGGTCCTCATAGCAGTCGTATTGATGTTCTGTCACGGAGGCCACCTGTTGGGGATCCGTAGGACATCTAGCAGCATCCCTGACCTCTGCCTACTGGATGCCCACCTCTCTCTATCTCTGTCTCTCTCTCTCTGTCTCTCTCTCTTTCACACACATGCGCACCAACCCCCCCCCAACCCCACTACATACAGACACATTGTGACCCCAGAACTGTCTCCAGTCACCGCCAACGCGCCCTGGGAGACAATACCATCCCCCATTGATAACTGACTGCCCCAACATTATCCATATCCAATTCTGGGGAAGACAGATCATACAGAGCATAACCTGAACACCTTAAAAAGAGAAGACACCTTCAGAGGAAAGGTCGTTGACTTCAGTTACTGACAACCAGTCCGAAATGTTTACTGCAATGGCGGCGACCCTGCATTCCCGGGTGGAAGTCATTTCCAAAACTCTCAGAAAAGAAGGTGACCCAGATGACCCTACACAGAACAGGAAAGGGAATTACGCCAGGGAAGAAAGTAATGATTGGTCTAAGACTCTGATTAACGAAGTCAGTCCCATCGCTAATCAATGGGCCAGGATAAGTCAAGGCTTAAATAGATCTTAACCATTCCACGATCACTGCTACCACTTCCAGGTTCTTTGAGGGGCCTTTGTCTGTCGCAGGCTGGGAACTCTCCCTCTGTCTGGTGTCCTACACTAAATCAATTCCCTCTGCAGTGAAGAGAAGGATGCCAGGGTAATCAGAGCTGGTACTCAAATGGCTGTTAATATGTCCATGCCGGGTTGCCTGGGCCCCACTTTGCCTGTGTCCCGTGAAACATTAATGGAGTCTCAAATTGGGAGCGCGCGCACACACACACACACACACACACACACACACACGAGAATGTAGACTCTTAGCTGGGCCACCTCAGTCCCAGGTCCACAGGGAGCCCGCCCACTGCACGGAGGGGACCCATAACCTTTAGCCACTGATATTTCAACGCAGGAAGTTACCTTTGCAGGCAGTTGGGGGGCAGTGGAAGAAATGCTTCTGAATGACTCCCTGAGGAAGGTAAACTAAGTAAAATAGAACTTGTGCCAATAGGAGTAATAATCCAAGGACGTTTCCTGATGGACAGCTTGCACTTGGTCTTTGATACGATGTAATATCATAAGACTAAATCATAATTTCATTTTTAAACAGTGGCCTGACTCCCTCCCCACCCCCAACTACCAACTACCTTGCACCCAAACAGCCTCTCCCCCAGGTAGCTGTAACGGAAGAAACCTTTATTGCTTCCTTGTTATGTTTTGAGCCCAATGCATTTATATTCTTGCCCCGATCTGGTCTTTCAGTTGAACTTTGAGATGTTACAGATTCATCAGAGAGTTAATTTTTTTTCAGCAACGTGGTTTTTCTTCTTTTTTTCTTAGAGTGTTTGGAATCTGTGGTCTTTAAGTTAATTGCAAAGTCCAGAAAGGGGGGGAAGAAAGTAAGAGAATAACTGCTCTCCCCCCACCAATGTCTGTGTTCATTGAAACACTTTTGCTTTTATTATAAGGATTCCTTTTGGGTGAGGGGTAGAAAGTGGTAGTTTGATAAATTATATATTGGACGTGTAAATTTAAAAATATCCTTTTTTAGATGTTTCGAGTTTAGCTAAGTGAAGTGCCCCCACACTAACACGTTCCTATTACAGAATCCTCGAAATTACCCAAGGCGTGTTTTTTGACTGTTGACTTTGACATCTTGCCCGGGACCAAGTACAATATCTTTCCAAGGAAATGCTTAGAAGGCTCCGGGCAGAGCCCAAAATCAAATGCCAGACATTAGGGCAAAATGTTTAAAAGTTGGATTTGCCAGAAAACTAATAGCTATTTATAATTAAACACTCGTGTGATTTCACTTCTTCCTTTCGAGCTGCTAAAAGGGAAGCATATTAGGTCATTTTGTTGTACAGACAAACGGCCAGGGCTGGTTTTAAGATGGACATGGCAGGAAGGTTCCCCCTTTCCAAGTGGGACTGTTTGGAATTCTTCCTGATGGATCCAGTCATTCTGGATCACTCTTAGGAAATCATGTATCGCAGGGTGGTTTGGCGGCGGGTGAGCTCACGACGGTGATCCTTCTTTGCACATTGCTCTGATGGGGGAAGGGGTCTGACCTGATGGGGAAGGGGGTGGGCAGGAGAGCCTCAGCTTTTCTGGAGGGCCCCAGGAGAGTGGAAAGAGAGCACTGGCTTAGGCGTTAGGGGGTTCTCATTCCTGGGACCTTGGTTGTTTCTAGCACACTATTCCAGGATTCCATGAATTTGCCAAGTGACATCCAGAAAAGGCCAAAATCTGATTCTTAAAAGTGTTGACAAGGCTTCATTTTGGGATGATTCTGCCTCGTAGTCCCAGGGTCCTGCCGTGGTCAAGAGCAATTTGATGAGTGGTCCGAGAGCAAGCCAGGCGGTATCTCTGTGTTCACTTTATGTAGAAAGAGGTAATGGCGCGAGGTGGTAGGGTGGGCAGGGCTTGAACAAAGGATTCTGGGTAGAGTACATCAGAACCCTTGTAGATGTCTTAACCTGAGACTTAGGGTGACAGGGAGTGGAGGGCTCTCTTCTCTTTTTCTTTCTGGCCTTAAAACCCTGATGCCCCCAGAGATGGGGTCTGACTTGAGATTACATGTCAGGCTCAGAACTGGAAGTGGATCTTCCATCCTGCAGGGGGGAGGGGCCCAGAAAGCCATCGGGGCTAATCCTATCCCCCCGAGGTCTGCACAGCTCCGAAAGGGGAGCAGAAACCCACCTTCTAGGGACTTTCTCTTCCTGCTTTCTTGCTTTCCTTTTATTTCTCCTCTCTTTTGAGAGTTGTTAAAAAATGAGATTCTTATTTTAGGGACGTTTCTGAGCGGCCACTAGCTTGTTTTTAGGGAAAAAGGTGAGAACCCCCAGTATTTGGGGCCGGGAAGTAGAAACAGTAATATAAAGCAAAGCTGTTCAGAGCTGGCTGGCAGATGGCGCTCGGCTTTTACTGTTGAGAGCCTGGCTTCTCAAAACTCCCCGCGTGCTCGCCTCAGGCGCGCCTCTGCGGCCCCTTCCCCTAATCCTCTTTCCCAGGGCCCCAGCCCCCACCCACAGGGCCTAGGGAGAGTCGTAAAGACTTTCCAGTTGAACACTTGCTATCTGCGGACAAATTGCTGTCACTTGTATTAACTAGCAGCTCCGGGGACCTTAGCCAGTGCAGGAAAAAACTCTATCGCAGTGACCTCTAAATTCCTAGCCCACGCGTGTGCCCTGGTTCTTCTGGGCGCTGGCCGAGACCTTGGGCAAATTGCTTTATCTTCTGGGTCCCAGTTTTCCTCGTCTGAAAAATTAGAGGTGTGTGTCCTCCTCACGTTAAAACTTTCTCTTGTAAAAAGTTTCATTAGAACAGGTATGCTGCCCGCCCCCCTCCCCCAAGTGTCCTTTCCAAAATGGCAGATGGTACGGAAAAGTTCAGGCCACTCTGTTGTCCTTTGGTAAATAATAATATCTGGGTACCCAATGCTGGGGGCAACTTGCAGGAAGCAGAGGTGAGTGGTGCATCTTTCCCACCCCAATCAAGGGCTAGAGAAGAGATTCAGAGGTGGGCAGAGGTCCCTTTTCTACCAGAGAAACCCAAGGATCCTTCCTGGAGGAGTTAGCATTTGAGAAAGTATGGGAAGATTCAATATTGTCTTTCTTCCGAGAGAAGGTATTGGCTGAGGATGAATTCCCATTGTTTTTTTCACCTCCCAGCCCCTCTCTGCTCCTCAGGGCCACAAACCCACAGGCACTGAGGGCATTCTGATTGACTAAGAGTCTTTCTTTCCTGCCTAGGGATGGGACCCCATCTTCTACTTCAGGATGTGGGGCCCCATCTGCCTTCTTCCGGCCGAGATTCCACAGAGAAGCGGGTCCTCACGGCATCTGGGGCCAGGCTTCCTGGTTCCAAGAAAACAGGCCCCTCTTTCCATCTCTTTCCTGCCCCCACTTTCCTCCCTCTCTGCAGCGGCTATAAAGTCACAAGGTCATCAATCTGAGAAGGGCCACACGAGCTTCTCACGCGAGGGCTCACAAAGTCCTGTGGTGGGAATTCCTTCCCTTCCAACAAAACTTATCCTCTCTCCACATGCCTAGATACTTTCCCTCACTCTTTTATAGTTGAAAAGTCGAAGGAACTGAACAAAATGTATTAATTTCAGGCATAAGCTTCCCCCACCCTGCTATTAAAATTCTTTTAAGTTAACAAACTTTATTCTAACATTCCTGTCTTAAGCCCATAATCTTCTGCGGCTTCTTTACAGCCTTCCTTGCTCTGTTTTTTCCCCACACCTCCCAACTTCTAGCCCTGAACCTGGGCCAAGGCAAGTGACCACGGCAGCCCCCGGGGGTGTTACTCAGGATGTTGGGGTCCTGGGGAACGGGACAGGTGAGCCGTCCCTGTCGGGAGCACCTTTTCTGGGCCATTAGAACTCTTTTCCCACCAGAGGTCAGCAGAGAGCTCAGAATGGCTAAACCCGCTGGCAGGAAGTGGGATCGCTTAGAATTCTCTAGATGGAATGTAGGAAGCCCAAACGCAAAAAAGCCCCACCTTTCACGGAGATCTTGGGTTGGGGTCTCATTTTGTCCTGGGTCGCTAGGGAGATCAGTTTTAACAGCAGCTCCGACATTCTGTGCTTTGAGGGGGACAGGGGGCTCCGGTCTGTTTATTTGGTGGGTTTCTTTGCCAGTGTCAGCAGCCCCCCCAGTACATACACACACAGGCACCCCTTTTCCTCCTAGGGGACCTCGCCCTCCAGAGCTCAGAGCCTCCCCCATGTGACCACGCCGCCCACTCGTGTGGCCCACAGGACTGGGAATCTGCGCCCCATACTTTCCCTGGCCCCTGGCCCTTTTTCTTCCAGAGGGTTGTATTGACTGTAAAAATGACATTATAATGTTACAGGAAACCCCCCCCACCCCGCCCCTATCCTGCCATGTTTTTACTTTATCCTTATCTCCTGCTCTTCAGCCAGATGTATGGATGTTTCTAGAGTATGAACCACAGTATACAAACCATTCTGTGTCTGTTCCCCCCACGCCCCAGACACACACAAGCACACACAGATTTCCTCAGATGTTTTCCCACGTTCTCCATTGTGCCTTCCACACCTTCTGCTTGCCTAGTCCTGTTACTGCGGTGGGAAAAGGGGAAAAGGAATCTGCACTCCCTTCCTTTGTGTCTGCTCCTCTGTAAAACTTGTAAAAATCCGATGCTTGTGAACTACTCAGATGTTAACAACCCACCTCCCCCTTGGCCTGTTCTTTACTGGTGAAATAGCAAGAGAAAAAAGAAGGTGCGAAAGGAAGTTAAGGGTTAAATACGGAGATTCGATGACATTTTTTAAAAGAGCAGAGCAAGAAAGAAAAAAAGGCTAAATTTAGCTCTGAGCCGCAGATGGGGTCCCTGCCCGCTGGGAACTTCTAGTCGAGAAGGGCGGAGAAGGGAGGATCTGCTTACAAGTCAGGGCAGTGCCAGCAGGCAGAGAGGTTGGAAGGCTGTCAGCCTCCCGGGAGCGGCCAGCACAGCTGAGGGCCTGACCCCAAGCGGGAGTGGGGAGGTGACATCCCGCCCCGTCCCTCCCTCGGCGCCCCTGGGGTCCCACGTTGGTGCCAGGAGCCCACTGAGTGAGACCGGGGCTGCGGGTCTGGGTGGGTGTGCATGAGCGTGCCGCGCACACGCGCCAGGGACAGCGGCGCTGACCCTGGGCTCTGACCACCACCTCTGTTGCGCACGGTGGGCCCTTTCCGCCTCCCCAGTTTCCTCTCCCCGTCCTATGGCAATTGTCCAATTTTTGGATTCTTGCTTGCTTGCTTTTTGGAAATTAGTAATAAGCCCCTTCTAGCACAACCTGACTTTCCAAGCCATTATTCACGTGCCTGCCCTGCCCGGTGGTTTGGTTTTGCTTTAGGAAATCTGGCCCACGGTGGCCCTTTTTGTCCTTAAGAAAAATCCAGTCTTGGCGAGTTCTTTGATTCGATAATTACTCAAAGCGAAACAAAGCAAACCGTAAGTTAAAAGCAAACTAAAAGCAAACGCCCTGTACATTACGTATAGGCCTCCGATGTTGAGGAAATCCTTAGAAGTTTACAGGTTGCTGTCCTCGAGAATTTGGCTCCAGCCAGACCGAGTATAGGCATTGTTTTCTTTTTTTTTTCCTTCCTTCCTCCCTTCCTTCCTTTCTTCCCGCCCCCCCCCCCTCTTTTGGAAAAACAAGTTTTATTCTCCTGGGTATGTTCATTAGAGACGGGAGACATTCTATTCAGTAAGGAAGAATCGGGGGAGGGAGGGGGGCGCAGGGCTGTGTTTGAGGAGACTCACAAGATTGATGGCTCTCTGCTGGGGCGGGGGCGAGGGGGGTAGGGGGAGAGTGACCATCACACCCAGATGCCAATCTCTCCAGCTCTAACAAGGGACAACAGAATTTCAGCTTCCTGAAGTTTTGTGGCGGGACCCCAGCCTCCCTGTGCCTTTTTTTTTTCTTTCTTTCTTTTTTTTTTTTTTTTTTTTTTTTTAAAGCACAGCCCACAGAGGCAGAAGGCATTTGCTGGGTTGACCCCACTTGAGGTTGCTCTCAAGGGTTAGCTTCTCCCCACCAGGAAAAGTTCACACTCTTCCCAAGTGCCAAGAGTTAGAAATGTGTTACTAATTGATCTGACCTAAATTTGTATTGCTCGGAGACTTAGCAAATGGTCAATGAGGAGCCGGGATGGGGGTGGGGGGAGCAATGGCTGTTCTAATGGCCAAGAAAAGGGACTCGCCGCAAAGATGTTTATAAAATGGGTTTTCTGTGACATTTAGGAATTGGTGGTGGAAGAAGGAGGCCATGGTTGTTCTTCACGAACAGAGGAAGGTGGCTGTAAGTGTTTAATGGGAACTGAGCACAGAGTGACATGCCTGGTTGAGGAATATCATGGCTCCAAATGAAAACAGTTGTCACAAATTAATTTTTCAAATTCTTGACTATTGGCAGATCTGAGGATTACCTCATAGGCAGATTGTGTCCAACTTGGCAAAGAACATGGAATGTTGCCTGGTTCTTGGTGCATATGTACCCATTTTCCCTTGCTGATAACTTACTTCCTAATTTGAGGGTTAAATTGGATGTCAAATCAGCTTTATTTCCTTTTTGCCTTTCTAGTAGCCTCTCTTAGCTTGCAGTAGCCGTTGGTGTGTCTGCCAAGCCGCTCAGAAGGATGAAATCCTTGCCGGGTCGGTGAGTTTGCCTTAATTTGGGCGTTTTCATTCATTTATTCCTTCAGTTGTTCAATATACATGTATTGAGTGCCTAATGTGTGCCCTGCCCCATGGGGAAGACAAAGGTATAAGACTTGTGGCTCCCTTTGATGGTCTTAGAATCAGAATGAACCGGGAAGTCTCCACTGAGGAATTCAATAGCGCATGGATACAACAGTTAAGAGCAGATGGAAAGACTGTCAAAAAACTGACTTCAGAAACCTTCTCCAAGCTGGTTGAGTAAACCTAATCAGTGCTCACGTAAAATGATTGCGCCCTGATAACGAAGCCGCAGAGAACCTGTGAGGTCTGCTTGGGTCCCAACAAACGAGAGTCTCCATGTTGGAGAGGCACCACCATTGGGATTTTCATGCTGGGCGGTGGCTGAAACGTTATTCCCTGACAGGGATGGAGCCTTCTATAGTGGGTCACAACGTGGGCCCTGTGGGTAACAGGGCATCCTCCCTGGTTCTAAAACAAGGCCCTCCTCCACGGGTGTAACTAGGGGGTGGCTGGCGTGCTGGGGGGACAGGCTTGCTTTCTCAAGGGCTGCAGGGCCTGGCCAGGGGCCAGTCAGCCCCTCTCTCTTTTCTGCTCTGTCCGGAATCAAACTGCACCTTGGGCTTCTAAGACTGAAAACTCTCTTAGGGGAGGGGCCTAAAGTCTTCCACCCAACCGTAGAATCCTCTTTGAGACTCTTGTCTGAGGGCGGGATGGGAAGGTGCTCATAGTTTGCTGCCAGAGGTCCTGATCGACTGTGGAGTGCTTTCATCTTAGCTTCTAGGCTGCCCTTTATGTTAGCTCCAGGCCTCCATCTTAGCTCCAGGCCTCCATCTTAGACCTCGAGCTGCCCTCCATCTTAGATCCAGACCTCCATCTTAGATCAAGGCCTCCATCTTGGCTCCCGGCCTCCATCTTACATCCTGAGCTTTGCGCCTCTTCTTCCTGTTCTTTAATGCAGATGGAGATACTCTATATTCAAATAGTATAATTAGTTTCCAATCATTGTGGAAGGAAAACACACCTTGAGTTCCAGAATGAATTTCCAGCTCTCCTTTAGCAAATAATTTTATCTATTCGTTACCCTTGGAATAGTGTCTTACCCATAGGCTTCCTGTAACGCTTACCACATAAGTGATCTTTGTATAAAAAAAAATTTTTTTTATATGTGTGCATCTGCAGATAGAGGTGCTTTGCTTTAGATCTAAGACCAGGGAAACGGTTTAGTGTAGACCACCAGACTGAAGGAGCTCCCGGATGATGGACTGGATTTGTTGCATGCGTGAATTTCAGATTGAAGTTTCAGCCCCCGCCTCCCCACCCCACCTTGTTTGTACCTGAGGGGCACACTTAGCCAGCAACGTGCCCAAAAACTCATTTTCAAGACATAAACCAAAGCTTGTTTGCCAGCTCAGGAAAATCAGTCGCCCAAGTTCCTTTGAAAGCATCCTTTATTACAAGTGGCCGCCTCCATAAATGAATTAGTTCTGTGCAATTACTTCCCCACCGCCGGCCTGATGCTACTCTGCTAACCCCGGCCCTGCTGTGGGGTACTTGCAAAGCGGCGTCCATCCTAAGAGAATTGATTGAAAGAGAGGAGAACGCCAAGGCCCGGAGACTTCCAGTGAGCCTGTGATCTCACAGCTGGGACTTGGGCCCTGGTTTCAGAGTCCCCTTTCAAAGAGACCCGAAGCAGGGATGGGTGCCTGTGTTTTGCATTCTGGGCGCCCTCCGATGAGCCTGTGACAAATTTGAGATGCGGAGATTTGACCCCAGGCCTCCTTACCCCCCTGCAGGTGGCTGTGTTCGGTTCAGTTAATCCCATTAGCTGGCAAAGGCTTACAGGGCTGCCCTTAAGGGAAATTTGCATTTTAATAAAGAGCTCTATGAGGCCCGGAAAGCAGAGAGCCACATTTTTAACGGGGGAGCCCTTAAAAGTCAAATTCTAACTGAAGGCATTGGGAAAGGCTAGGGGAGGGGACTCTTGGACAGTGGGCTGCCCTCCTCCTCACCCCCATTCTCCCCAGCCCAGTGACCGCCGATGCAGTGGATTCGCTGAATTGGCTTTTTCCCTGTGACCCTCTAGGACATGGGGGCTCCCTCCCCCCCACCCCAGCTCTCCAAGGAGTACCACGGGACCTTACTGGTTTCCGCTTGGCAGTAGGGGGGGGTCCGCGGGGGAGGGGGTGCCTCTGAGTGGCAGTCAGGTCCAGATCGAAGCCTTCAGGTGCCTGACTCGTTTCAGCTCAGATCGATAAGAACAAGCCCGTGTTTTCCTCCAGCGTCCATGGCTATGACATACACAACAGTCAGGAAATAAAAGGCTGGAGCCCTGTATGGTTGTTTTTCCTTTCTTGAAAAAAGAAGGGGAAAAAACCAAAATATCGGGGGTGGTGGGGAAGAGGAGCCAAAGAGGCAGGAGGCCAGGCCAGCAAAGAATCCAGCCCCCGAAACAGCCTTGTTGCCGAGATGCGACACCACCAGCCCCCTAACTGTTCTGCGTTACAGCCTCAGGAGAAGCCTGTGCTTAGTGACACTCGGGTTCATTTCACACCTTAGCTTCCAGTTACTCAGAGATGCATTAACCACTAATGATTCAATTGAGGGGAGGCCTGGATTGCCATTTTGACTCGGCAGATATCAGCATACCCTCCTAGAAACCCGGAAGCCTGCCAGTTAAGCTCCCCAGTGTAACTGAAAAGGGGCCCTTCCAAGCTGTGTGATCTTCAGGAAAAGGAAATTAAGCTAATTTTGAAAGCTCCTGACATACGAGTTGCCTTAAAATGGAAGTAGTTGAAGGCTAGGATGAATATTATGATATCCTCACATAATATGTATTTGAACAAATGTCGTGGATTCCAAAGGCAGAGCTCAGAGCTACTCAGGGCCGTGGGATGTCTCTTCCAGCTTCTTCTTGTTTTCTGTTCTTGCCCATTCTTCCTTCTTTCCTCTCTTTTGTTTGCTCACACGCTGATGCGTGCCCTGCCTGAAATGGCTCTTTTCGGAAAGTTCTGTGATGGCCAACAGGCTCAGAGTGACATTCTCACAAAATGACGTGAGACGCCATTGCCAGGACTTTAGAAAGAGCCCTGAACACTGCAGTGTCCGTGACAGGCAAGGAGTGTCACCCGGCGGCTCTGTCGCACTCGGCTGCGAGGAGGAGGGCATTTAATTATGCGTGTAAGTTACAGCTTTATTTCAAACACAAACACGCAGGCCGAGGACGGTATTAAATACGCAGTCACGCTTTCCCTGTGTGCGTGAAAGGCATTTGGATTTTATCTTCCCAGATCCAGAACCTATTGCCTTCCTTCCAGACAGCTTCCTCCTGCCCCTTAGATAAGTCAACAGGGAGAATCAGCCTCCAAATGTGGCTGGATGGTGCACCCTGACTGGTAATTAGGAGCCCGTGTGGATGGGAGCTCAGAGGTAACCGCTGCCATCGGCCCTGCCCGTTAAGATGGCTTCACCGGCACCTTGCCGCAGAGAGAGGCCGCTCCAAACATCGATTTCCACCCCCCCCCCCACAAGGTTAGGATTCTGCTTCGAACTCTCTGCTTCCAGCTAAAATTTCCATCCCCGAAGGGCCTGATTTCAGGCGGAGAAAGGACCACTTTAGCAAATGAGAGAAGAGAAATGAGGGGGTCATTTCAATGCGGCAAAAATCAGCCATGCCATTTTCCCTGACAGCACTTTAATTATGATGAAAGAACAAGATGGTTTTTGGTTTTTACAGAGGAGGCTGGTGGCGGGGGAAGGGAAAGGGCCTCTGGAAGAGAGGCCGGCTGCAGAGCTTGTCACCCAGTGATGGATGCTCTGGAGGGGGAGGGCGCCACCCCCCCCCGCCCCTGGCCCCGGGGCCCTTCCTCAGCCCCTCGGTCACGCCTTGCTGCGAAGTGTGAATAGGAAGGGCCCACAGGACAGACCTCAGCAAGCCGCTGGGTGTGGGCCTCTCCCTTCCCTTCCATGCGGGTGAGCTTACCCCGAGGAGCAGTCCAGCCTGCCTCCTCCACCGGCTCTGAAAGCCGTGGAGGGGTTCCCAGCGGTCACACGCCCCACTGTAGAAAATGATGTTTTTCTTTAAAGTCAGGTGTGTGACTCGACCGGATGAGCCAGGGCCTTGGAGCTGCAGGGAGGGCCGGGGACCCGATGCTCTCGGATGGGCAGAGAGGCCATGTTTTGAGCAGGGAGAGAGTTAGCAAAGCAGATGTTGATGGCCTGCGTTTGGCTCCGGCAAGAGTCAGGGAAGGGAGCCCCATTTCCCCCCTTCCACCCTCCTGGGCTTGTCTGTAATCCCAGCCCTGACCTTAGGCACTGAGCCCATAGGGAGCCCCCCGAGTGGGTTGCGGCAGCCCCTGAAGGTGGCCCTCGGATCCCAGTCTGGCAACGCTTAGAGAGAAACAAAAGTGAATCGGAGACTCTCTCTCTCTCTCAGCTGCAAACAGCCTCGGCTCCTGTGAACGAGGCTGTAAGCGAGAGAGGGACAAAATGCATCCAGGTTAGCTGTGGGGTCCCCAGGGATGAAGGGAGCAGAGGAAAGAGAAGACAGACCCGGAAGGTGCATGATTTCCTGCCACCTTTCACCCCCCTCCTCCCTTTCAGGGCTTTCCCTGCAACGGTGCCGAGCAGGAGAGATGATTTGAACCCGCTCATCTGGCTGCTTTTGTGTAACCAAATTACACCATGTCTCTGTTCAAAGGGATGTCGCCGCTGAGAGCGCCCCTCGGCCTTGAATTAAACACCGATGGGCATCGTTGCCCTCCCAGGGGGCACCCCCTCTGCGGCGACTCCCCCCTAGACAATTTGTGCTTTTTCCGGGGCTCCTCATCCCCCTCACAAAATTGGCATGTTGTTAGAGACGTTTCCAATGTTGATGGTTATTAACGGGCAGCAGATAATGAAACAGCGCGGACTTAGGGCTTTGTGGTAGATGAATTATGGACATTTACAAGCAACAGCACTTTATTTCTTGCACTTAACAAGCAGATTAACAAGCGAAACGCAACATCTGCAGTATCTTTAGGGGAGGGGGCAGCGGTCTGGAAATGGTGCGGCGGTACCGCAGGCGGGGCTGAGATGCCTCCGGCCCCCGCGCAGCCTCCCCAGGCGAGACGCAGATCCTTGCTCTAGCCGGACACGCGGCGGTTCCGGCCGCCGCAGAGATGCATCATGCAGGAGCCATGATCCTGCTGATTTCAATGGACCAGTTGAGGGGAGAACGTTAGAAAAATATGCTTAAACCCATTCCTCCCTCCCCTTTTTGCTTGGAAAATAATATAAGGAGCCAGCAGTTCTGTCTGCAAGGAAAGACATTCCAGGACGGCATCTTGGGTACTTCGATATTTTATTTTATAGTGATTTTATAGCTTGGAGGAGCAAAACAAAAAACAAAAAACAAAAAAAACAACCCACATAAGATACAGAAGCTGGCAAAGCGGGGGGTGGGGGGGCGGTCAAGGCTAGCCCACTGTAGGAGATCGTGCCTTCCCAATGTCAGGAGAGGGACAGAGTGAGGCTTTCATCCCCTCTTTGAAAGAAGGAGGCACTTCGGAAAAGGAAAACATCCTGTTCTTTTGAGAAACACAGTGAAGCGATCAGTTAATGTCAGGCGGTGGTGGTCATAATCCTGTCTGGAGAATTGGTCTCGTTTTTCGGGTCAGAATTAATATTGACTGGGATTAGATGGCTTCTTCATTCAGACCATTTTGTGCAGTGCTAAAGAGGAGGGCTCTGGCCACTTTCTGCCGGCAACGACACCAAATAAACAGGAACAATGTAAGCTTTAAAAGCATCCATTCTTTCTGCTATGTCTTTGTTCTAGCAAATTCTGAGTCCCTCACCACAACCCGAAAACTCAGATTTTCATTGCGAGGAAAATGGAATGCCTTCCACCATCCTGTGGCTGCTTACTGCCCCCAAATTTCTATTCCGGTGACCGTCTTGACTTGAGTTTTTGTCTTCTTCACACTGAAGCGTCCAATCGATTTGGTCAAAAATGCAATTGTGAAAAAGCATCTGGTTGTTTTGTCTACAGTCAGTTTGCCTGAATATTTCAGAGGAAAAGCTCATCCCCACCTACCCTGACTTCACCCCAACACAGCCCAAATGCCCGAGATAAACTTAGCTTTTGGAACCAGAGGGAAGAGACTGTGGAAGCAAGGCTGTGCTCGGAGGGGCAGGGAGGACAGGGCACGGATGAGGGGCTGGGGCGTCGTGCTGTCTCTGCCATGGCCGTCCGAAGTCTGCAGCAGGGCGCGAGGGACGGAGTAGCAAACCGGTCCTTACAGCCGGGCTCAGGGAGACAGACTGGTGCCAGGAGGCATCTTTATGACTTGGCTCTCGGCAGCATCATCACCAGGGTCAAGATTTGTCTGGTGCCTGCAGCCATTTTAGAATTTAGAGGAAGCTGAAGTCACTCCTGCCCTTGTTTTGCGTTAGGTTACAACCAGCTCAGTCCCACCAGTGAAAAAAAGTAATAATAAGGATGAGAAATGTAGCTTTTATGGAAAAAGAAAAAACGTCCATGATTCAGTTTCTCAAAAAATCTGGCGCGCGCGCACACACACACACACACACACACACACCCCTCCTTTTATCTCACGGTCCCCCCAACTAGAACGAGATCATCAATCTTTTCTCTTTTTCTTTCTTTCTCCTGTGGATAGCCAATTTAGACTCTCCAGGCTGCGTTATTTTTTTTCCCCCGGATCTTTCAATGCGGAAAACAGCCAGGCAGGTGGAGGAGGAAGGGGATGAGGGGAGGCAGGGAAGGAAGGGGACCGGCTCCCCTGTCACCCCTCCCTTGTATGCTGCAGTCTTGTGTATTTCATTTCTATTTGCAGACAGCTCAGCCCAGAGCGGAGCAGCGCTGTTACCTGCAGATACTGTCTCTAACCCGTCTCTCTTCCTTTCCCTCCGGGGTGCAGGCAAGGCAGAGCCCAGATGTGCTCAGACCACCAGAACCACACAGCCATGAGCCTTTATTTCTATGTCAGAGTTACAGAACCTTGAAAATGTGTTTTCGGCAGTTTACCACCTACCAAGAATTTCAGGAGAAAAAGGTCAAGAATTGATGACTTAGATTTATTAGTAGGCCCATTAGGCAGACCTCAGAATTCTAATAACGGGTGCTTGCCGGACAAATCAATGTCACGTTTCTAAAAGGAAGAGAGTGACAGCTGGGTGATTTCACAGAATTACCAGGTATTGGGAGGAAGGTTAAGCAAGGGTTCAATTACGGTAAATTAGAGTGATTTTTCTCGTTTGTTTCCCTGGGGTTTGCGTGCCGCTGGTAGCTTTTAAAAAATTTTTCATTTGCGAGACGTGCTGTTTGGCTTTACACGTTTTTAGAAGCGATGCCTGTGTTTTTCTCCCCAAATCTCCTGCCTTTGGCGTCCATTTTAGAGACGAGAATTTTGTGGCAGGCTTCTCTCCTTTGGTCCTTTCTTTTTCCTCCTTTTTACAGAGTCCCTTTCCTGCTTTGCGTACCGTTAGTAGGTCTTGCAGATAACACGGTTACGTTATGCCAGGTTCAAGAAAACCCGTTTATTTCACATATTGAAGAATGTGTAAGGTAAATGGAATATAAAGGTATTCTATATCTAAGATTCCAGCATTAAGTGTCCTTGGGGATCACATCAGTTAGTCAACTATTTGGTTTTCCCCCATTTTGCATTCAGCCAGCCCACTGAAATGATGTATGTGTAGTGCTTACTGACTTAATTAATAGCGAACTATCTAAGAGACTCCCTTGTAAGGCTGCGAAGGAGTTTAAATTACCCTGCTCGGGGGCGCCCCCCTGAGGCACGGATCAATAACATCATGGTAGGAATTTGGGGTCAGGTAGGTTTTTCTAGACGTGGATGAAGGCTTTTAGTGGCTGTGAATAAATGGAGTGTCTGTTTTACTTGTGGATGAGAGGTCTTTGGGTCCCAACTAAGTTTTATATCAGCTTCCTTGGAAAGGCTCTTTCACAGCTCTGCTTTTTGAAGCAGCTCTTGGGGATCCAGTTCTTCAGGAAATCCTGATGCTCAGAAGGCCACGATTACCTGTTAAGAGTAAGAAGCAAAAAAACCCTGACACTGCTTTCAGCTGGTTGACACCTTCAATCTTCTTCTTCTTCTTCTTCTTCTTCTTCTTCTTCTTCTTCTTCTCCTCCTCCTCCTCCTCCTTCCTCTTCTTCTCCTTCTTCTTCTTCTTCTTCTTCATCTTCTTCTATGTTTATTTATTTTTGAGAGAGAGAGAAAGAGAGAGAGCACGAGCTAGGGAGGAGCAGAGAGAGGGAGACACAATCTGAAGCAGGCTCCAGGCTCTGAGCTGTCAGCACAGAGCCCGATGCGGGGCTTGAACTCACGAACCGTGAGATCATGACCTGAGCCGAAGTTGGACGCTTAACCGACTGAGCCACCCAGGCGCCCCTTCTTTGCCCATCTTCTTAGTGAGAAGCAGTGTTACTAGAACCAGTCTCCAGAGTGGCCATCTTGGACCATCTTGGACCATCTTGGCAGGAGATAGGGGCCCAGTGCACACTGGGGGACAGACCAAGGAAGGCCTTGTGAAGGATCCATCTTGGCTTGACAGAAAGCCTAGCCACCTTCCTTCCCTCTGGAGACCAGGACACCCTGAGGGCGTGGTCCAGTTTGCCCAGGCCAGGCTGACGTTCCAGTGTGGCCATCTAACCAAGCTGCTGACCTCACTGCAGAGCTCCCCAAGTTTGGTCCAGAGCTTCCCTTGGGCTCCTTCATTGCCGCCAAGTTCCCACGAAAATCCGCTGCCTCCGTGGGTGACTGAGGACCTCTCACCCCAGATAGGACCCAGGGACCCCGTGGCCCCCGCCAACGCCCCGTGGCCCCCACCCCCAAGGTGTTCGCCTCTCATATATGTGAAGGGCTAGTTTTCTAGAGATTTCATTTCTTGGTGTTAGGTCACTGCAACCCTGGGATAAAAATAGATATAATTAGTATGTTACAGATTAGACTCCGTGTTTCTAGCTTTGTGCCACTTCCTCTAATAATACCAATTTTGGTGACACATTTCCTAGAATCCTGGGCTCGCTTCAATTGCTAAAATCCTCCAAGAGGCGATTATAGGACAGACCTGTTTGCTTGAAAACCTGGAAGGGTTCGGTCCTGATCAGTTCTCTCGGCTCCCACTTGGTCTTGCCCCCCACCTCCCAGGGTCTGTCCGGATTTTCTTGTTTTATGTTCAGGGAGCAGCGTCTCCATCCCCGCACCCCCCCCCACCCCCACCCCCCAAGCTGGCGTTTTGTTGACGGTTGAGCACACATGGTCTTCTGTGTCTGTGGCTAAAGGCGTTTTCCTGGCTGGCTCCAGAGTCCCCACCAATTAATCGGGGGGGAAAATCTGAGTGGGGCACCGCCACTTCAGCCAAGCTGGGCATTCATCAAGTACACCTGTCACTCGAGCCGGTGTCCAAAATCCAGCCCTGCAGGGCACAGCTGTGGTATTATTTCAGCCTGAGCAATTCAGTATTTAATGTTCCTTAGAAAAATAAATCATTCCAAGCTGCTACTGTTCACCTATTAACCCTCAGGGGATTTCAGAGCAGGAGGGGTGGTCCAATCCATAGGGGGCTTTGGAGCCGGAGACTGTGGTCTAATCCATAGCTCGCTTGGCTTTGCAGGGATAGCTCGTCCTTCCCAGTGCTGGCTTGGACAAGACGCTTCTTACATAGTGGAATGGGGCCGTCAGAACCGCATCCTCTGTCTGCCGCAGCACAGCCTTCCCGGGGGGGTGGGGGGGGTCAGACTTTTATTTCATTGATGCCTTTACCTGCACAGTAGAGGTATTGCTTTCTGTAGGTGGGCAACGTCTATTCCTTTCTTTTCGCGGTCGCTCACATCAGCCTGCAGTCATCGGCAAGTCATGATTTACAATGCCAAGTGCGGCGGGGGCGAGGGGGGGCGTTCATCATTCATCAGATCTTCTCATTTTATGTAAACGGCCCCCCAAAGCAGTTTGTCCTCCCGATCGCCGGGCCCCTCTGTCACCTGCGTCTTAATAAACGAAGTGGCCATCTGCAGGTCATCCACGCCGTACGAGCCGTTTGAAAGCCGAGTTGTCTGCCTTCGGAAAGAAATCGGCTGTATTTAGGTTTGAAGGCAATCCTGCTTCGTGTTCTTTGTAAAGTCAGTGACATTCTTTCAATTTTTTCAGTGTAATTAGCACAAAAGGAGCCCGTAATCTGAGAAGGTAGTAGGGACTCGGGCAGTGGAGAGGTGGGGGTGTTCAAGAAAGCTGCCCAGCAGCTTTCACGGTCCTGGGCGGCATGCAGAGAGAGACCCCGAGCGAGCTGCGGGCAGAGCTGAGGTGTGGGGCTTGTGGAAGCCTCTCCTTTTCATCTGGTCCCCAGACCGGTGGCAAATGGCTGATGCTTTAGCTGAATGACTCTCTCCTCCGAACTTGCAGAGGTCGGCAAAGGCCTGGGGAGGCCACAGGGCCATGGGCTGTGCTGGTGCCGAGCGGGCTCCCCACAGGCCGGCCGGTGCGGGGCACGCCTGCCCACCCCACCACCCGAGGGACGGAGTGGGGGGCACAGACGGGCAGCCCACCAAATGGCTGAATGGAGATCGTGGGGAGAAAGGGGCAGCCCGGAGGAGAGCTCGGGGCTCCCTTGGAGCCTCAGTGCAGAGGAGAAGGCCGCCTTCCCCATCTGGGAGCCAGGCCGTTTGTGCCCCCTCAAAATAACAACCCGGGGAACTAGGTACAGCCGAAGTATAATTACACATTTTCCCAAAATTCAGTCTAAACGTGTGAGGGCAAACGCAGGAAGATGAACAGATAGGCCCATTCCTAGGTGAAGTAGACACGTGACTAATTATGTCCCATTAATTGCTTAATTTGGGGTTTACCAACAGCAGATAGACGTGGGCCCAGGGAGGGCCTGGAAGGCTGACACCCAGGCCTGGCCGGGACCTTGGGGGGCCGGAAACACAAGCTAGTCAATAGCTGCGAGTCCATCAGAAAGGGCCCACCGACGCTCAGTTGGTAGGTGAATCCAGGAAAACCTGAGATGTAAAACTTCACCTACGAGTTGCTGCACTGATACGAACGTACAGCCCAAGCAGCATTTAATGAAAGGAAATGTATGACGTGACAAAGCCAGGCATTCGATGCTCTGAACTCTTAATTATAAGAGGCTAAATTTGAAGAATCCAATGCGATGGCAAAAACCTAAAATCTTTAAAATCAGAGCAATGAAAGGGCTTCTTTTTATCTGAGGAGGTCTTATTAGGACTTGACTCTATTGATTCTGCCAGCTGGCTTTTTGTTTGTTCTGTCGTTACTTGTTTAGTAAGACGTTGGACCAAAATGTCATTTAAATAAGTCACCTTGCAAATGAAAATAGAAGTTAGCTGGTCCTGCCGCCATCATTCCCCATTCTGGATGAGTCTTCGTCCTCAAGGCCAGCACCAAAGCTCCGCACCACAAGTGTTGCCGTTACCTTAGCCCTCAGGAGAAGATTCTCCCCCTCATGGGGAGTTAAAAATATTTTAAGTTTCGGGGAATTAATTTTCCAGTTCTTGAGCCGTAACACTTGTGCAGCTTTTTTTTTTTAACCTGATTACGAACTCCAGTAAGTGGGTCCATGAGTCTCTGTTTGAGGTCTTTGTGCCCCTAGTCCAAAGTGTGTCCATCTAGAAACTTCAGTCGAGGCTACCATGGGTATCATTTTATTTAGATTTAAGTTGTAAAGGGAACAGGGTAGGGGCGCCTAGGTGGCCCAGTCAGTTAAGCATCCAACTCTTGATTTTAGTCAGGTCATGATCTCACAGTTTGTGGCATCAAGTCCCATGTCGGGCTCCGTGACTCCCTCACTCTCTGCCTCTTCCTTGCTCGTGCTTGCTCTCTCTCTCTCTCAAGTAAATAAACTTCTAAAAAAAGTAAATAAAAGGAACAGAGTAAAGCATATAGTTTCCTTTTGACCGTTTCCCCCTTTTGAAGTAGATGGTGGCTTTGTTAAAAGTCTACTCCCACCCCACTCTGGAATTCTTGGGGATGTTAGGAGGAATGCACTAACGGCCTTGGGGACGGGACATTCATGGAGACCAGAAAGCTCCCCTCATAAATGGGGCCCACTCCTCAGAGTCCAGAAAGATCAGCGAAGGTGCAGAAAGTCCCAGTTGCCTTCATACCGTGCACCATGGTCTTAAATAGATGCTTGAATGGCATCCAATGCACTGGCTCAAGACATTGGGTCCAAGCATATTGGCCAGGGTGCTCCCCACAGTCCATTTGGATAAGCCGTGTCTTCAATTAAAAACAAATTGTTTTGGAATTAGTCACTGGAAATTAAACAGGGAAAGTTCATACGGCATGTAGTTAGTTCTTTGGCTTCGAATCTTCCCAAATGAAGTTTTACCAACATGACCGTTGTGTTTCGTTTAGAATGCGAGTTCAGAAGTGCCTTGTGATTGAAGTTCCTAACGAGGGAACGTGACAAGAAAAAAATGCCCTGGGTAATTACTAGGTTAGGTTTTAAGAATTTTATGGTTGTAAGCGACAGAAGCTCTGTAGCGGGGATTTGATGCTTGCTTTCAGCAATTATACAGTACAGCCTTCACGTCCCATTCATTTGCAACGATTTCAGTCATTCTACTTAAATATAAGCGCAGAAGGTGCTTTAAGGACCCAAGACACTGTGGACACGTTAAATACCATTAAAATCTTATAGCTGAGGTTTCTGTTTCAGTGGAAACCTATTCATTGTTTCCTAGGCTATTAAAATATTATTATATTTTCTCTGGGCTCTTTCCATGACCCCAGCTGACGAAAAGCCAAGAACTCCCTTGCCCAAAAACTGAATTACATCATTAAGTGTAACAATATTTTCAAGATTCCGAGCTATAGTGAGTCTGTTGCTTCTAAAAGCAGACGAGGCATTCTTACTTCGACAGGAAAATGTAAAAGAGCCAAGGAACACATCCATCCATAAATACGAAGCTTACGAGACCACAGGATTCAAACTCGGACGTGTGAACTCGTTGTCAAATGTGGGGCTGGGAAGGACTGTCACTAGGCCATCCCTCTGGGTAGCATGTGACACCATCTGTTTAACCCAGTTGTATCATTAGGGGACCTAGTGTTTTAGGTTAAGAGTGCCTTATGCCAACTTGCTGGCTTTGGCATGAAGCAGGCCACCTGAGCCAGGGACCCACCTGTGCCCTCCCTGGACATTGTCTGCCCAGGACATTCTGGCCCTTAGTCCCTCTCTGGAGCCTGAAGCTTCCGCAACCTCCATCTCTCCCTGAGCCAAACGAGAGGCCCCTTCCATTAAAAAAACAAAAACAACAACAACAAAAAAAACCCCAACAAGTCTAGTCTGAGCTGTTCCAAGAATTGTGCTAATAAATTGCTTGTACTTTTCAAAGCGTAAGCCAGGTCCTCAAAATGGCAACGACCTATTAGAATAAATTACTAATTCATATGAAAAGGTCACGCATGGTGGCCTCCAAATGTGAAAGCCCTCTTTAAAAATTAAAACTTTTAAGGCCGGGGGTAGGTCAAATGCTAGACGGAAAACTATAGCCGGTGTCAGCTCAGCCCGCCAATTAAGTAAGATCTCGTCTTCCGTTTGTGTCGGGTGAAAACAGAAAGCCGGACAGACCACAGCTGAGCGTGTGTTTTCAGGGTGCTCAGTGCCATTTGCTTACCTGTAAACCCTTGATCCCACCTGCTGCCATTTCTTTACAAAGTAAATGCCTTATTTGTCCCCCAGCGGTCATAACGCCATATAGGCGAGAAGCCCACACCCGCCAAAACAAAACAAAACAAAACCCCCTCGAGGGTGGCCCGCTGGGTGAGAAGTCGAGATGAGTGAAGCCTGACCTTGCTTGATATATTTCCGGGACAATGGTCCCGATTGTGCCTCTGCCTGGAGTGTGTGTCTGTGTGTGACATGGGACAGCTTTACCCCTCCCAAAGTTCAGGTGTGATCTTTATCTAGAAGGGGGGAGATGGTAACCCAACCCCAGGATTTCCAAATAAGGAGACGCGGCATTATAGTCCCCGCACCGATGTGTAGCTACTGGCATAAGAATCGAGGCTGTGTTGGTTACCGTTTATCTTGTTCCTCTTAAATACACTGTGTTTGTGTTTTGCCGCATTAGAAGCAGCAAGGAAGGCGCTTTTGAACAAATGGAGCATAACAGAAATTTCTGGCCCGTTCCCTCCTTATAGGTCTCTGCCAGTTTTCAAAAATGACAGTTAAGAGGATTCAATCAAGAAGTTTTTTGTTTTTTTTTTTTTATTGAATCGGGGAAGATAACAAGTCGTTTCGAGTCTAGTGGGTGAATGGTTTTGAGTCACGATCTCTTCCGAAGGCCACGGAACCCTTGCCGGGGAGGCCTGCCTGTCGGAAGCGGCTTCCGGGCACATTTGGGTCTATCCTGCTACTATTTTTATCCGCTTTGGTTTAGGTGAAAAGCATCAACCTTGAACATAGTTCTTTGGAGCTCTTTTCAAAAGAAGGTGT
This sequence comes from Hyaena hyaena, assembly GCF_003009895.1. Classification (NCBI taxonomy): domain Eukaryota; kingdom Metazoa; phylum Chordata; class Mammalia; order Carnivora; family Hyaenidae; genus Hyaena; species Hyaena hyaena. Next base: position 562,735 of record NW_024080750.1, on the reverse strand, counting down.
ATGTTTTGTGTGGCAGGGAGGCCGTAGCCCGAAGTGTGATGGCTCGGTTGGCGGGGGCGGGAGGCGAAGGCGAGCCCAGCAATTTCGATTCCGCTGCGGCTGGAGGAGGCCGGCGGCCCTGGGGGCCTAGCGGCTGCAGGTTAGGAGGGTCCGGAGCGGCCTATGCTTCCTGTTCTCCGATCCCGGCGTCTTTCGTGATGTTGCATTGCCCTCTGTTGTCTTTGAGAGCCCCGGACAAGAGGCCTTGCAGAACGGGGACAGAGGTGTTACCTGATGGGGCCAAAGAGAAATAACGCAACCGTTCTCACCTCTCACACCTCTTCCCACCTTTTGGGAGAGGAGGATGTCAGTAGTTCGGTTGAACGGTTGAACGTTAGCCGTGTCTTTCAGTTTCAGCGAAGACTTAGAACTTTACAGGACAGTTTACTGGAGGCCTCTGGAAGGATCCCTGGCCCCCACCCCTCCGGGCGCCCCTAGCCGTGCCTCCATTTACACTCAGGCTTCCTTGCTTTCTTTTTCCTTAGGCGACCCAAGTGCTCCTGACTGTTGAGAAGTCAGCTAAGGCGAAAAAGTAAGGGAGAGAGTTTCACGAAAAAGTAAGGGAGAGAGTTTCCCCGGCCACTTCCTGGCAGGGAGGCCTGCTACCCACCAGAGGCAGCGGCCAGGTCTTCCTAGCCTCACCCCCAGGGCGCACGGAGGGCCACATGGCCTGAACACCTGTTGAATGAATGAATGATCGAACTGTACCCAGGCAGACACCCCTGTGGCAGCAAGTGACTCCTCCAAGGTCCCAGGAAAAGTGAGCGGCGGCTTTGAGAAACTTTGGGCGTCGCTGCTGGGAACCCAGTGCACTCCTAACCACATCCCGGGGTGGGGACGCTGGAGAGTTTTCCCACGAGTTCGTGTTCAATAAACTACTTCTCCGTCTGTTGCAGGGACGCCCCCCGCGGATGCCCAGGCCGGGCCGCCGGGACGCCCCTCGGCCCTGGAGGACGCCGTGGGCACCGACTCTGCGGCCGCCCGCCCGCCCGCCTGCCGCGGCCGGGCGGGAGCGCTGGCTTCGCGCTCGCGGCGCCTCTCGCCACGAGAGCCCAAACCCTGTCCCCTGTCCGGGCGTCGCGACTAATTAGTGTTGCCGACACGTCGCCCCGCGGGCACGCGCCGCCGGCGGAGGGAGGGGTGGGCGGCGGGCCCCGCGCGCGCTGACCGGGAAGCCGGAGGTAAGCAGGCGCGCGGCAGGGGTAAGCGCCGCCGTCGCACACTTTGTACGCCGCCCAGGGCTACACCACTCACCGAAAATTGGGAGGCAGGTCTGGGAGGCGGGGTCCGGCGCCCACCGCCTGGGGCCGCCCCGCGCCCCGCGCCGCTCTGCCCCCCGCGCCCCCTGCCCACACCCGGCTCAACCCCTGCGCCCCCTGGCCCGCAGCCATCTCTGCCCCCGCGCCCCCTGCCCACACCCGGCTCAACCCCTGCGCCCCCTGGCCCGCAGCCATCTCTGCCCCCGCGCCCCCTGCCCACACCCGGCTCAACCCCTGCGCCCCCTGGCCCGCAGCCATCTCTGCCCCCGCGCCCCCTGCCCACACCCGCGCCCCCCGCACGGTGGCCCGCGCCCCCCGGGTGCGCGGCGGCCCGTTTGGGGGCGTCCCCGGCGGGCCGATTTTTCGGCTTCCCCTTCGGTTTATAGGGGCCGCCGCTGTGGGTCCGTCCTCTGAAGAGGCTGGGGCGTCATCGGGCTGGTGAGGAGCGCCGGTCTTCGGCGGGGACGCTCAGTCGCGTCGGCACCGCGGAGCGGGCTGCGTCAGGTGGCTGGCCCGGCGCGGCGCTCGCTCCCCGGCTCCCCGGCTGCCCGGCTCGGGGCGGCGGCGCCGGCTGCAGCGAACCCCGAACCCCTGTCCCGGCGCGGGGCGGCGGCGGCGGCGGCGGCGGCGGCGGCGGGCGGCCGGCAGGCAGGCAGGCACTGCCTTGCGTGTGAGTGCATCTCACTCACATGTAAGTCCGGGGGCACCGTGGCCTCCCGCGGAAGTGCGAGTCGCCCGGCGCGGGGCGAGAGCCGCCGGGGCCGGGACGGGGCAGGGGCGCCCCGGCGCCGCCGCCCTGCCCCGCGCCCGCCGGGCACCCCTCAATTCTCTCTTTTCTCTTTTCTCCTCTCCATTGGCGTGCCCAAGAGCCAAAGCGAGGAGCGCCTGAGGGTAACAGCAAACTCGTGCCATCGCGCCTCTGCACTTTTCTTTTTTGAGTTGTTTGACATTTCTCGGTGCTTTTTGGTTTCTCGCTGTTGTTGGGTGCTTTTTGGTTTGTTCTCACCCCTTTTTTTCGTTTGCTCATCCTTTTTGGCGCTAACTCTCAGGCGGCCAGCCCAGCAGCCCGAAGCCCCGGCCAGCCGCGCTCCGCGGCCCCGGGGGCAGCTCAGCGGCGGGGATCGCAGCCGACTCCCCCCCGACACGGGGCGCACAGGGTCCGGCCAGGCCGAGGCCGGGGGCAAGCAGGGCGCCCGGGCCAGGCGAGAGCCCGGCACCCCGAAGTGGCCGAGCCACCATGCTGAAGATGGCCATGAAGATCAAAGCCCGAGCGGCGGCGGAGAGCGAGAAGAAGACGGCGGCGGCTGCGGCCGAGGTGGCTGCCGAAGCTGCGGCGGCGGCTGCGGCGCTGGCCGAGCCGAGCGAGCCGCTCGCGCCGCGGAAGAGCGGGGACTCCGACAGGACCCCGAAGCGCGCGGCGCGCGAGGCGCCCCCCGAGAAGTTGCTGAGCGACAAGGAGCGCAGGAGGATGGAGAAGAAGCTGCTGGAGCAGCGAAGGAAAGAGGAGAAGAAGAGGGAGAAGGAGAGGAAGAAGCTGGAGAAGATGCAGAAGAAGAAGAAGAAGAAGGCGCCCGAAGCCCGGGAGGAGGCCCGAGCCCCGGAGGCCGCCGCCGCGGCCGCCGCCGCCGCCGCCGCCGACGAGGGCGCCGCGGAGGGCGCCGGCGGGGGCGGCGAGGGCGCCGGCGGCGCGGGCGCGAGTAGGGCCTGGGCCGCGTGGGACACGGACTCGGGCGACGACGACGACGCCTACTACGCGGCGCCGCGCGTGGGGGGCGTCGTGTGGCGGCCCGGGCCGCTGAAGGCCGGCGCGCTGAGCGCCCACCTGCCGCTCGTGGTGTTCCTGGTGTTCTCGGTGCGCAGCCCCTCGTGGGTGCTCAACTTCCTGCTGCAGAAGCGCACGGAGCAGGGCCGCGGCTGCGGCTTCGTGTTCGGGGCGACCTGCTGCTTCCGAGTGTTCCTGGGCTGCGCCTTCTTCTCCTACTTGGGCGGCCGCGCCAAGCGCAGAGGCCGCGGGCGCTCGGGGGCCAGCGGCGCCTTCGGCTCGGGCGGCGGCGCCCGGCGCCGGGGGCGCGACGAGCGGCTCATCTAGTCAGACCCCCGCCCCCCGCCCCCCGCCACCGCCACCGCCACCAGACACCACCATCGCTGTGTAGTGTGGATTTTTATTAAGTATTTGTGTATGTGTGTTTGGACACATTTTCCTTTTCGGTTGCTCTGTCCTTTGGTTCGTGCTCGCCTCGCTTTTTCCACACTCCCTGCTCTCTGGCTCTCTCTGTGTCTCTCTCTCTCTCTCTCTCTCTCTCTCTTTTCGAAAATTTTCCGAAGTCCGGGCTCGGGCTGGCGCTCCCTCCCCTTCCGCCCACCCCGGCCCCTCGGCGGCGCCCGCGGGAGGGGGGGGGGGGCTCGGCCTCGGGGGCCGCCAGGGCTACGCGGCCCGGGGGGTGGAGCGTTGGCGTCGTGCGAGGGGTCGTCACTGGCTCGGGGCCGCCCCCTCTCCCCCCCCCTCCTTTCCCGTGGCCGGGCCCTCCGGGGGGCCCGAGCCACCGAGGGGGGGGAGAGGGGGCGGCTCCCCGTCCCGTCCCGGGCCGGGCGCGGGCGGAGGGACCCCCCCCTTCCCGGGCACCCGGGGAGGGGGCCGCCTCCCTCCGCCAGCTCCCGCCCTCCCCGCCGCCGCGGCCGCCGCCGCGGCTGCTCCTCATCCCTCCTCCTCCTCCTCCTCCTCCTCCTTCCACCCCCCTCGCCGCCGCCGCCTCCTCCTCCTCCCCCCGCCTCCCCCCGCCCGCTGCAAAGCTTTGGGTCGGGGCGGCGGCGGGCCCGGGCCGAGGCAATAAGAGCGGCGGCGGCGGCAGCGGCGGCAGCAGCTCCCGCAGCTCCTGCTCTGGTCCGCCTCGGCCCGGCGGCGGCCATCAGCCCCCTCGGCCTCGGCTCGAGGGGCGGGGAGCGACGCGCTCCCCTCGGTCCGACCGCCACCACCCTCCCCGCGCGCTCCGCGGCCCGCGCCCCGCAGTCCGCCCCGCGCGCTCCTCCCCGAGGAGCCGAGCCCGCGCCCGGCCCGCCCGCCCGGCGCTGCCCCGGCCCGCCCGGCCCCGCGTGAGGCCGCCCGCGCCCGGCCCCGCCGCCGCCGCCGCAGCCCGGCCGCGCCCCGCGCCCCGCCGCCGCCGCCATGGGCTGCCTCGGAAACAGTAAGACCGAGGACCAGCGCAACGAGGAGAAGGCGCAGCGCGAGGCCAACAAAAAGATCGAGAAACAGCTGCAGAAGGACAAGCAGGTCTACCGGGCCACGCACCGCCTGCTGCTGCTGGGTAAGGGCGGGGCGGGGGGCGCCGGCCCCGGCCCGGCCCGGGGGCCCCTCGGGGCGCCCCGCAGGCCGCGCGCGCCGAGCCCGCCCCCCGCCCCGGGCGCGCGCTCCCGAGCCCGCCGCCCGCTCGCGGGCTCTGTCTCCGGGGGGCGAGGCCGGAAGGGAGACCCCGGGGCGCGGATTCGGCCGGGCGGGGGGGCTCAGAATGGGGCGGGGGGCCGCGGCGGCGCGGGCGCGGGGCCCCCTCCCCTGGCCCGCCCGTTCTCTGTCTCCGTCTCTCTCTCTCTCGCCCTCCCCTCGCTCTTTTTCCTCTCTCTGTTTTCCGCGAGGCCTACACGGCGCCGGGGGTTTGGGTCCATGTTGGGGAGGGGGAGGGGGAGCCCCACAGGGCCCGGGAGACTGCGACAAAAAGAGGGTTTCGGGGACAGGAAATGGGGTGGCGGGCAGAGGGCGGGGGACCCGCCTCCGTGGGGTGTGTGATTTGTTGGGAGAGGGAGTAGAAAAGAGGGGCCAGCGAGGAGGGGGTGCCGGGGGGGGCGCCGCGGTGGCGGAGAGGACCTCGCCGAGGGGCGGCTTTGGCGAGGGAAGTGGCCGAGGAGAGTGGGGGGGGCGGGTGACATCAGCCCCTCGGAAGGGATCGGAGCGGTAAAGGTGGTGCAGTGAGGGGGAGGGGGCGCGGGCGAGTCGTGGCGCCGGAGTGGGGGGCGGGGGGCGGGGAGAGCAGCGCGGCGGCCGCTGGGCGCGACTCGGTGCGTTTCGCGCAGGACACACCGTGTGTGCGCGGAGCAGACGTGTCCCGGGCCGGGGCCGGCCGGGGAAGGAAGAGAAGGAGAATCAAATAAAATGAGACCCAAAAAAAAAAAAAAAAAAAAATGGAGTTAGTACGCTAAGTGCCCAGTGAAGCCAAATGACACGTCATTTTTACAGTATGACCTTTTTTTCCCCTTCCAGACATGCAGGCTTTTTGAAAAGCAAAGAGAATTAATTGTAGCACAGCCCCCCCCCCACGACACACACACACACACACACCCAATTAACACACACACACATATTTTCCTGTTGGTCGGCCACATTGAGAGTGCTTTGTGAAAAAGAAAAAAAAAAAGACATTCACAAATCAGAACTGGAAAATGACATTTGTCTGTAAATGGCTTCTTGGTCTGGAAATGGCGTGGGGTTTTTTGTTGTTGTTTTTTGTTTGTTTTTTTTTGTTTTTGCCCTTTTCAAGGTGGGAGGGGGCATTGAGAGCGCTTTAAAGAGAAGACTTTTTTTTTTCCAGGTGGAAGGAGATGGGCAGACGTTAATTAGTTGTTTGTCAAGTGACATTTGGTTGTTTGGTTTTGGGTTTTCTCTTGATTGCGGTTTTTCTCCTTTGGCCAAAAAAAAAAAAAAAAGTGCGGGGGGGGGAGTTAACTATAAGGAGATGGCCTCTCCTTTTTTCTTAAAGGTGCTATTGGGGGGGGTGTCAAAATAAAACATAAGCACAAAAGACATTGTTGAAACGACCAGAAGAATCACAGAAACATTAATTAGTATGGAAGTTTTCCACTTCCTTAGTAATTTGGCTCTCTGAGTTCATTTGTGAATTTGCTAGGTTAAAACCTAGTTCATGGTCACACTTGAAAACAGTTTAACTATAAAGAATAAATACGTAAAAGGCTGATTTTTTTCTTTGTGGTGATGTTTGGTTTGCTTGTTCTGGATGGGTCACCTCTTTGTTCTCCTGGGTCCAGATTTACATAAAGCAGAAAATTATTAATTAGGTGGAAATAAGTCTGGTGTTTTATGCATTTGCAATTTCAATAATTAAATGATACATACGTTGAAGTCTTGCCTACAGCTTCTAAAGGTAGAATTATGCTATGTGAATGTTAATATGCATATAACTTGATTTCAAAGTATGAGCCTGGAAAAGTCTAGAATCTTTCCTAGGAATGCCATCTTGCTACCTGAATACTAATTAGAAACAAGTGTGACACTTAACAGTACCTTAAATTTCTAACACCTTTGCTCTGTGAACACAAAGTCTCCACTTAATTTGAGAGTTGTTACTCTGAATGCACCTTTACATCCCTGTGGGCTAATTTTCCCCAGGTGTCCTAGTCCATGTGGCTACATTTTATCATGATTTATTGAGAATCCCTGGCACGGGGGTCTGCAACTAAATAGTGCCCCCCCCCCCAAAAAAAAGAGAAAACCTAATGATGCCCATAATGCATCTTAAGTTAATGACCTAAAATTTGAGTAAATGACAGCACCACAAAAGAGCTTGCAGTGATTTTTCAGCCCCGTCCTCTTAATTTCACAAATGTGGAAACTGAGGCGCAGATCTGTTTGTGCCTGTAAGAGAGAGGTGTTACACATTTTAACACTTCTGACATAAGAATTTAGAGATTCTGATTAATATCTTGTATTCTCTGCATGGAATCTCTTATTAGTGCCTTTAATATTTAAATTTATTAGAGTTGGGCTCATTAAGAGAGAGTGTTTGCTTTGAAATCAATGTTTCTGTGGAAACTAATTTTAACTTTTACAGATATTGATTACAGCCTTGTGGAAAGGCAAGCGAAGGAGGAATGCTTTGCTCTCTGGGCAGTAAAACAAGAACAATTAATAAAACTAAAAGTGAAAAAAAAAGGGGAGGTAAAAAAAAAAACCCCAGATTTGTGTGGGAGGAGGGCAAAACATTTCTCACACACACAGTATTTGTCCAAGAGAGTGTACATTTAATTTGCAAAAAAGAAAATGAAAAAATAGCAATCCTCCTCCTTGCTGGGTGGAAATGTGCTTTTTCCATAAAAATCTATGTTTACAAATGAAAGGTGATTTAAAATGGAGGCAAACGCTCCTTCTAACTCTTTGGTTGAGAAGGGCTTGAAGGATCTAAAAAGTCAGTGGCTCCCAGAAATGTTTTCCCTCGTGATTAAAGTCGTGTCCTTTTAATAATACTTTTTACAGTTGTTGCTGCATGTGAATGTGGTCGTTTTCAGGCTCTATATTTGATAACAAAATGTGTTTTTTGAGAAGAGGACATAAAATTGATGGTCTTCCATTTTCCACCCCCTCCCCCCACCACCCCACAGCCCCCCCACCCGCAACACGGTGGTTCTGTCCAAAGAGAATTTCTCTTTAGGAAGATACCCTTTGCGGGGGGGGGGGGGGGTGAGGATAAATGGAAAATTGCGGGTTAGGGTTGATTTTTTTTTTGAGTAGCCCAAGGGGAGAAAAGCTGCCCATTAAAGAAGCTGCATTGTGAAAATTTGCGGGAGGGAAATGCTGTGTCAGTCCGGGAGCTGGAGACTGCTGTGTCTGGGCATTGTTTGTGAATCCTGGGTATTTAACCACGAAACCCCTGACACACCGGGAATTCTGTGGCATCTACATGTATGTGTATGTTGTACCAGTGAATGCTCCTACATCCAGGATTCAGTTTCAGTTTTAACTTCGAGCTTCTCCCCCACCCCCTCAAATGACAAAATTGCGTCATCCCCGGCTTAGCCCCCTTTGCCTCCCCGCGCCACAAATTTGAAAACAACCAGAAGAAAAAAAAGCCCCTGAAAACTGCAAGCCCTTTAATGCTTGTTATTGTGATGGTGAAAATACTGCAGGTAGACACGAGTTGGACATGTTTCATTTTCTCTGCGTCGAAATGTCAAGGAAAATTGCAAGTGTGTTATAGTGTTTGGTATTTATTTTGTTTTTTTGTTTTTCTTTTTTTTTTTTTGCGTGCTGCTTCTGTGGAAAAAACGGCAGCCCTCTTCCCTGCCCAGAGTGTGTAAATGCTTCCTTCATAACCTGAGACTTACTTTCATTTTCTAGGTGCTGGAGAATCTGGTAAGAGCACCATTGTGAAGCAAATGAGGATCCTGCATGTTAATGGGTTTAATGGAGAGTAAGTGTCAACTCCGTGCCAGGGGCACAGTTAAGATTAACACGTTTTATACTAACCTTTAGGAAGTTTAGGTAGATTGGGGGGGCTGGGCAGCCAATTTTCACTTAATTTTTTCTGCCTACATAGGAGAAAATCCAGGGACGAGCTCTTTGGGGGTTCCCCCTCCCTTACTCTTTGGTGCAGCAATAAATAATAAAAGTGGTAATAAAGCACCAGTGTTTTTGTGAAAATATCCCCCCTCCCCAGGAAGAGAGCACCTGGCTGGCCCCGTGACAGGTCCGCCAAAGACCTGCCCAGATTTCGGTGCAGTGGGTCTCACCTGCCGAGAGCACCCCCTTTATGGGCAACCTGACCACTTCAGAGGAGCGCGCCCCCCCTGCCCCCCCCCCCAGCAGATTTCAATGCGCCATTGCGGGAACGCATTAAACTAAGGGAGAACGTTGTTTCAGTAATGTTCTCACATAAAACAGAGTTGAAGGAGACGGTCCTTGTTAATAATTCCTCATTCCCTCATCGCCCCCGCCCCTCCCCCCTGAAATTAACATTATGGGCAAATCATTGTTTCCCTTTCTAAAAATCAATAGTCCTGCCTAAAGAAAGAAGATGGAGACTGGGAGTTGGGTACTTCCGGCTGGGTCAAGGGGCATCTTTGCCTTTGAAAAGTCCTTCCAGGACAGTGTGACAGTACCGCAGTGAGAATAAAGATGAAAAGAGAGTGCGTGTATTAGGGGTGTAAGAGAAATGTGGGGTCATGCTTGCCATGAAAAGAATGAAACGGGAGCATTCAATATAATCAGGGAATTTGCTTTTCTCCCCGGACCCCCCCAGAGGGGCCCCTCCCATATGAAACAGAAAGAGCTGAATCTGCCCGCCTCTGTTTTCACTGGATGACAGCGGTTAACCTCACCGCATCACCAACACCTGAAAACACTAGTTTGCACTTACTAGCTGGTTAGCATCCCATTCCCTTTCTTAACCCTGGATTCAGTTGAAAACTTGTCTCTCAGTTTCACCCTCTTAGGTTTCAAGGGGGGGGTAGTATTGAGTCAAGGTCGCATAGTTTAATTAAGCTATGCACCAAAAGCCCCCAAAACAAATCAATAAAAAGGCAGTTACGCCTACTACGCACCAAGCACCAGGGAAACAAAGATGAATTTTATCACCTTTCAGAGGTGAAAGGACTGCGCTTGAAGGCAGCTCTTTATGGAACATTCTAGAATTGGTTAGATTGTCACCTAATCAAGGCTAAGGATGATGTCACATACAAATGGAAGGTTTAGTTTAGGATGCTCTTTATGCTTTAGCCGTGAATTCAGAAGGACGGGCTATTTTACGAATGACCCGTTATCAATATGCATATACATGCGGTTAATTAAGTAGCTCACTCGTAATTGCCACAGTGCAATTCTTAATTCCTGACACACCCTTCAGTAAAGCCCTGGTACCAGACGTTGCCATCGGTTGATAAACAAAAAGCCAGAAACCGACTTTTTGGCTATGTGAATTTGTAATTTAAAGCAAAATCTTGCATAATTATTTCCCTTGCAACGAGCCGGGGAGCGCTTCTTCATGAGGCTAGTTAAGCAAAAATAATTTGACCATGTACCCTCTAGATAAATATTTTGATTAAAACTGGACATGGCTAGCATTTTTAAAAGGATGCAGCAGCCGCTGTTTACCTTAGCTCGAGTCCAGTAGAAGATAGGAGCTCCTTGCAATAACTTACTTAGGGTTTTATTACTCTCCAGACTGCCCTACGGTGTTTTAATTTTTAGAGAGAAGATCCTCCTCCCTTAGCGACCCAGTCTGTAATGCACATGAGGCATTTAAACCAGAACTTCTCTTTTCTATTTTCTTTTTAAAAAGAGGAAGCGACCTTCCCAGTTTGCCTGCCTCGTAGAGGAAGCCATAGGTAATCTCTGAGGATGTTAAATTTAGCCCGTGGAAGTGACATACAGGGGAATTCTTCGTGTGAGTCTAGAAACCTTATTTTTATCTCCTTCAACTGAGCCTCCTTTTTTCTTTTTGCTCACTGCGGTACTGCAACGAAAGTGATTTCCTTCTTCACTAGGAATTCCCTAGGAAATGGTGACATCCATCCACTAAAGGGTGTTCTGCGTGGTGCAGGGGCCTTTTCTTCCTCGCTCCCGTCAATGTGCGCTTTGTCAGGGCTGGGCTGAGCTGTGAAATTCGCCTTAACTGTCCGCAGACTGCCGTGCTGGTTACGTTTTGAGAGTAAGGTGTCATATTAATCTGACCTTCAGAAGCACAGAGGTCAAGTGCCGATTTTCCTAACTCCAAGCTAACTCTTCCTTACACTAAGTGCCAGGGCAGGCAGGGGAGGGGAGTGCCGTTAACACTGGTTGAGCTAATAAGCTAATTACGAAACCCTGTAGAACGCTTAGCGGCTGCCCTTCCTGCCTTCAAGGAGGGATTCCTACCATTTATGAAGATTGGGTTTTGAGTAGGGTTGGGGTTTTGTTTTGTTTTGTTTTTGGGTTTTCTGGAGGTAGTTGAGTGGGTTTTGTTCTTTGAATTTTTTTTTCTTTTTTTTTGCTGCCTCACAGTTCAGACATAGTTTTAACTGATGAGTTATCGGGAACAGCTCTATATAAATAAAAACATTTCATAGGTAGTTTCTCTGACTCTGCGAAGGGAGGGAATTAATACTGCACCAGGAAATCATGGGCAAAAGTCACCCACGTCTCTGCCTTTGTGTGTTCAAATACAACATGGTAAAGATCGAGATCAGGGAGAATTAAGGAGCCTTACGCGCGGCTCTATTCTCCAGAGAATTGTGAGATAAATCACTGCTTTATCTCCCTAATGCATGTACATTTAGTGAAAGCACAAGAAAATAATTATCCGTCCCTTCTGTATACCCGACCAGAGTCTCCAGAGGGTTCGGCTAACACTGCGGCAGAGGTGTGGCGTTCCTCCCTCCACGGCCCGCAGTCTCCGTGGACATTCCGGCCTAGCCAGCAAGGCGACTAGGGATGAACGGGAGGAGGATGGTGGCCATTTGTTTAGGAATGTAGAGAGGCTGGGTGGGGTTTTTGGGAAATTGCGGTGCCTTGCAGATTAGGTGAGCTTTCAATCTCTCTTTAAAAGGGGCGGCGAAGAGGACCCGCAGGCTGCCAGGAGCAACAGCGATGGGTAGGCACATTCAAAACCAGAACGACTTTGTAACAAACAAACAAACATGAAGATCATACTGGGAAACTGAGGGCAGAGCCCCGGGGAGAAAACAGAACTCATTTCAGGGCCATCAGCCATCTTGGTATATACGTTTGCACGTGACACATAATCTCTCCACGTTTCGGAGCAAGTGAAGTGCAAAACCTTTTGGGGGGAGGGGGCCATCCTTTAATGTAATTAACTCCAGCTGGGGAAGAGTTAAAGATTTCAGCTCTAGACGATCAGTTAAGGATTTCAGGAATTGATGTTTTTCCATATGGTTTCTGTTTCTCCACCCCCACCCCCACCCAGCTCTCCATTTGAATTGGCTACTCGTTTTTAAAACTATATACTAAATTCCATCCTCCCGCTGCTTGGTCCCATGTTAAAATTTCCAGGGAGGAAAAAAATCTTTTTCTCTATTAAAATACATGGTGCTGTACTGTCTATAATTTGGGGAGGGGGGGGAAAAACGCCTCTGCACCTTGTAGGAGGTCATTGTTAAGAATGATCTCAACAAGCCTCTGATCTTTTAAAACTTTTCAAAGGGTATTTTTAATCGGAGGCATTTTGTGTTAGCTAGTGGATAGATAATTCATGATGGCATCCGCTTTTTTTTTTTTCTCATTCATTATCAGTTTTGTTTTCCTTCACTTCTGCATCCCCACCACCCATCACACGCCGACATGCACACGCATGCCAGGTAGCCTTCACAGCTCAGCTATTTCTCATGAGAACATGCAGAGCCAACTGACCTAGCCTAGGGCATCTCCAAGAAACAGCTTCTGTGGCTGGGGTGGGGCGGGGCAAAGGATACCGGGCTCAGGACAAAGTAACTTACACATGTTTGTTCATCTGTTTCTTTTAGAATGTATTACCCCTAGATGGTGGCTACACTTTCTCCTCTTCCCGGCTCTGTGCTATCCCACCTTGCATGCTGGAATTGCCTGGTCTTAGAAACTTCTAATAAGAATACTATTCTGTTGTGGGGGGGAGGAGGGGGGAGGGGGCCCTACCACTAACCTCTAAAGATAACCAAAAAAAAAAAAAAAAAACACAAAAACCCACAAAAACACCAAAAAAAAAAAATGGAATGCAATCCTTAATTGGCAAAAATGTAGTGTAACAGCAATCAAAAGAAAAGGCATCTATGTAAAAGTGACTGACAGTTTACTGTACCAAAAGTTGGCATCTGAGAGCTACGACAAGCCCATATTGAACCCCCAACTGTGTACTAGATGCTGTGCCAGACCCCTGAACCCTACTAATACCTGCCTGCACTTCTCTCTGTGACTCTGCTCTTCGAGTAAATATAAGTATTAACATACGTGATAAATAAAAATTCTCTGCATGTCTCAGCACTCCCTGTATCTTGCGTCTGTCTTCTGTCTTCTTCTTTTGTCTGTCCTTTTCCGTGAATGCACAAAGGGAAGATCTAGGACCAAAAAGAACTTCCTGCAACACAGCCTCCCCACCCCTTGGTTAGCTGAAGGGGGGAGGGAAGGGGCTTTTAAAAACCCAGCCGGTAGGCTTTACGTACATATCGGGGGGCGGGGGGGGGGCCACCTTCCTAAAAGCACTCCCAGCCCCACCCGATATTTTAGTCGGTCAAAATTGTAGTAGTTGATACATAACTTGCTTGGTTAAGTACTTTAGAGACATCCGAGGAATTTTCCCTGAAATTTCACAATCAACGTTAAATTCATTAAGCGATAGTAAAAAAGATGATGAACCTGCCAGCCCCGCCAGTACGATATCTCCATCTACATAGTAATTGCTTCAGTGGCAGAATTTTATGTTTTAGTATTACACACCCGAATTAGATTTTAGATTTCTCTTTTAGCTGTTTTATACTTGATATACTCCCACACCTATTCACATACGTAGATGAATACTGAACACGTTCTCAAAATATCCGTATTTAAGACTGGAAGTTTTCCAATTATCATACTACTACTTAGACCAAAATATCAAACTGAATGAAAGAACCTCTTTTCTCGAGGTACTTTCCTCTTGCTCAATGTACATTTGGGTATTTAATACCCAGATACCCAGTTTTAACTACTGTGGGACCTTGAAACCCAAGGTTAAGTAATGGCTCTCGTTACCATGGAAATGGAGCCTGTTTTTAATGAATGGGAATGGATTTGTCCTGTGGGCTTTTAGGTAAATTCGAACCCCTGAGCCAACATTAGGGTGCAGACGTGCACCCTTTAAACCTTTCTGATGTCTAAATAACTGATGCAGGCTCTAGCACCGCATCTGGACGTGGTTCCTAAATTCAGAAACAAGCCTCTGCGGTGCACATTCAGAGCAGAGAGGTCCCACAGAGGGGTCAGGGCTCCGGCCCCTTTCCATGTAGGGCGGTGGCATTAAGTAAGTCTGGGGGCCGGGGCAGCCCTGCATCGGGGCACGGGTGCCCCACTCGGGGTTTGCAGGACACCTTGCTGTCCTGCCTGTTCCTCAGATTAGTGGCCGTGAAGGGGCTCCTGGTACCGTTACCCCACCCCAAGACGTACCCACCCTCCCCCACTGATAAGAACACCTCGAAACTAGCTTTTTACTCTGAGGTTAAAAGCAGTTTCTCCAAGGCCAGTTTAACAGAAAGAGGGCTAACCATGCCCGGGAAATGGGTGAAATGAAATCAGAAAACGTGGACCCACCCCTCAAATCAATAGGCAGATCTTTATTTTGATAAGAATGAAATCCTTAATACCAGCTGTTACAGTTCCTTGAAAAACTCCAGAGCAGGGTCTTTGGGGTGGGGGGCAGAGCAGTTGGCAGTGAGCACCTGAGCAGCCCCCACCCTGAGATCGCCCTTCTCCACTCTGCACTAACCATGCCGCCAGGCCCGCCCCGAGATCCCCCTTCTCCCCTCTGACTACTAACCACACGCTGCGGCTGCTGTCACCTGCCTGCCCCCCACCCCCCCGCTCCTGTCTTCCCGACACTAACATGTTGTGTTCTACTCCCGAGGGGCCACAGGTTCAATTTCTACTTCCACGCCAGGACTCCTGGTTAACCAGGCGAAAGCATCAAAAATGAGGAAATTTGACATTTCCTTAAAAATTATACACAGCAAGGAAAAGTGAGCTCTGTCCCCTCTCCTGCCTCAGCTTCCTCTGGGAGGGGGGGAGCACCTTAACCCCCACGCGACCGTGCTGTCTTGTCCTGTATGGCCCCGGGGCCCAATACGCCCTGCGTGTGTCCTGCATAGTGGTGCCACTACGCCCCAAACCACAGGTGTATTAAGATTTATACCCCCAAGCAAGAGGTCCTTTTTATCCCCTGAAGACACAAACCCTAGAATGTTCTTTGGTCGTGTCTCCAATGAAGGATATTGCCGAAAGACCCCTACAACAGTTTATGTAATTGGTTGTAAACATTCCTCCAGGGGACCCCTAGAAGCCAAAGGGTGTGACCGTTACTTAAGGTCCCAGTGACTCTGAATAAAGATCACATGTCCTATATGACTTAACATTCGGGTCATCATTAAAAGGCAGTGAAACCTCTAACCTCCAACCCCCCACCCCAGCACACAAGCCCCAGATCATACAGAGTTCTGGGGGCAGAATCTTATTTTATCCCTCTTTATACTGAGGGATCAACATATATTAACATCACCTAGAAAGGTCATTGCTGCCAGCCGAGTGACCAACACAATGACTTCATAAATAAAAATGGCCTCAAAGCCTTGGAATCTGTAATCTCACCATCTGCATTCACTGGTTCCCTGCATCCTAAGCCAGTGACCAAGTCACCCCCAGGTGGAGCCATGAAACTTTTTCTCCTCCCCGGGTATGTGACTGATGTTCTCTCCCGTCCTGCTCCCTCCCCCGGCCACACACACACACACTCACTCACACTCACACTGACAAGGGCCAGTAGGAACCTTTTAGGAAGCATTGGTGTGCAATGGGGGCTTCAAAAGAAACACTGGAACCACATCTAAAATCGTCCATGAACCAGGTCTGACTTCTGGTACAGTAGCCTTGATCATTATCTCGATGCCAATTTGCTAATCTGCCCCAATCGGGCGTGTCCTTGGGACACATTTGGGAGGTTATAATTTGAAACCACCTTTATTCGGGAACCTCCAATCTGTGCAGATCTGAACCCACAGGTCTTTCAAGAACAGAATACTATGCTTTTAGTTGGACTATCTGGACTAAAGAGCCCCTGTCCGTCAATGTGATGCAATATGATTACTGTTTCTTTTCAATCCCACTGCAGTGAGAAGGCAACCAAAGTCCAGGACATCAAGAACAACCTGAAAGAGGCCATCGAAGTACGTGTTTGGGTCCTTTGTCTCCCCCTCCTTTTGGCTCCCCTTTCAGCTAGTGCTGCCCCCCTGACTGCTCTGCTAAATCATTTTCAGACCATCGTGGCCGCCATGAGCAACCTGGTGCCCCCCGTGGAGCTGGCCAACCCCGAGAACCAGTTCAGAGTGGACTACATTCTGAGCGTGATGAACGTGCCTGACTTTGATTTCCCTCCTGTAAGCGAAGCCCTTGAACCCTTCCTTCGCCCCCTCCCCTGCACAGTGGCAGGCACAGGGTGATGAGCCCTGGTGGCCTGTGTATTGCACACAGGCACACCTGTGTCAGAGCCACACTTCTGGCTGGACACATTTCTGTGATGTTGATTCTTAGGAAACAGTGAATTCCGTTAGGCTTAAAATCCTAATGATCATTAGGGCCTCGCACAAGATGGGTGAGTGGAACCAACCCTTGTAAATCTTGGCTCCCTCACAAGTAAACATCACACGTTATTCTCACGATATTAGATCGTTAAGTGTTTATAAAGGAAAACATCATGAGTCGTGGCAGCCTTAATTAGTCCCTCGTCCACATCTTGTGACAAACAAAACTGTATGTTAAATATGGCACACAAATGCTAATTGTCCAGTTAAAGGAAAGTAGCCAAAGATACCAAGGAATGCACAAACTAAGTGCCAGCCCTGAGCTTTATAAATGGAAGACATTCTCATTTTAAACAGTTTACATTTGACCTCTATTAAGTTTTTTTTATTTTCCTAAAAAATCAGTCCTTGCCTTGTGGCAAATGAAACCTTTGTATTTTTTTCTTTAAAAAAAAGGACTTTCACCTAAATTATAATTTGGGAGATTTCCTTCTGCACGCCCTCGCTGACGTGCATGACCCTGTTTACAAAGATTCTCTGTTCCATAAAGAACTATTTTTAGGGAACACAGAACTACCCCTGCCCAAACATACGTTTTGACCCCTTTGTGGGGGAAGAGTAGCTCCTAAGAGGGGAACGGGAAACAACATGGAAAGATGCACCAGTTTATAAGACCCAGAAGGAAAAGACTTGTCTACAGTTAGAACAATGAGTTATTGTTGCCTTTTGTCAGGCTTTCCTGGGAATTTGTGTTTGTGTATTTTAAATGGGCTTGGCTGCAAACTTACACTAGCAGGAAAGCAGTAAGTATGGCTAGGTGAATTTTTTTAAAAGAGCGTTTGTTTGGGGAAAAACTCCCAGCAGAAGGCACAATATATGTAATGGGTGTTTCTAACGGAGGGAAATGGCAGCCTGTTGAAAATGCGCCAGAACAGTAACCTTTTATCGGTCGCGCCGACATCGGCACTGCGTCCCCTGCCCACTTTTAATCCTTTTCTTGGCTGAATTCACACAGCAGAAAAACCTTCTCTTGTAAGGGAAGATTGCCCCCGTGTAATGAAAAATGTTTGTGTTCAAATGAAACCTGAATCCTGACCGACTGCAACTTAAGACGACGACAAAGGGAATCTGTGCCTCTGTTTCCCCTGGTACGACCCTTCCCAAAGGACAGGCGCTGACCGGGCCGCATCTGCCAGCGGTTCCCGGCCATAACGTTTTTTTGGTAAAATTCAAATTTTCCTGGAAGGGAGCTTTTCATCCCAGCACATCTTACAAATGAAATCTCTTGTTTTCATAACACTGAATCATTCCTTGGCATATTCTCCTAATGCAGATTAATGTATATCTTTCCCATATAAGCAATTGTGTAAAGAAGCAAAACTCTTCAGTAGGTGACTGTCCTTGTGCCCCGCCGCCCCCCCGACACACACACACACACACACACACACACACACACACACACAGAGAAAACCAGTAAGTCACAATAAGAGACAGCAGGAATTAATTACTCTGGCTTTTAATTACGTTTCACACATTGAACGGAAGGCCTTTTGGGCACGAAGTCGTTAGCTTGGCTCACGACGGGGAAGCCCACCCCCACCCCGAGCCGGTCACCTAGCGAACCACAGCGCAGGGGCTACAGGGGAGGCGCGGTGACAGCCTGGGCGCAAGCTCATCTGTGCCCTCCGTCTTGTCTCTCAGGAATTCTACGAGCACGCCAAGGCTCTGTGGGAGGACGAAGGGGTGCGTGCCTGCTATGAGCGCTCCAACGAGTACCAGCTGATTGACTGCGCCCAGTAGTGAGTAACCTCTCTCCTGCCTGCACACGGGATGGGGCACATGGGATGGGCATGCCTCGAGAAAACACCAGAAGTCCCTACTCCCGCCTGTCAAGTTATCTGCAGAAGAGTTCTGTTCAGAGAGGCCAGCCAGTCATTCCCACCTGCACTTAGAAAGTTCTAGTTGGGAGTCATTTGTTTGATAAAGCCCTTAATTGCACTTTTTTAGTGCAACGACATTATTTTATATAAACAATTAGTGCCTGTTAGAGCAAAATGATAATTACTTGCAAAAAGGTGATGTTCGGAATTAATTAGCTTGAGGTAATTAATTGGATTGACCTCCAAGCTTTTAGGAAGAGCGGGCAGCTCTCATGCTTTGAATAATGTAAAAATATTATATTTTATTGGTGTAATTTAAAAACCTAGAGAAATGGTGAGGGCAAAAACGTCCCTCCCCCCCAACTGGCACCTGCCTTGCTATTTCTGCCATCATGTAGGTGACTACGGTCAGCCAAGTTAGGTTTTGTGTTGAGTTCCATTTCCTACCCTTCTTCCACACTGGGCTTCACCTCAAGGATGGTTCCCCCTAGGCGGGGTGTCCTTCTCTGTCCCTCCCGTCCAGTGGAAAGTTAAAGAGCTTACCAGCTCCCTCATCCTGTGTGTTATCTAGCGAGTACGTGCCGGTCAAGGCCATAAAGAAATTAACAGTGCTTGTCTGCTGCCGTTGCACAAACATGCTAAAGGGTCTCAGGCAAAATGTTCTGAAGCTGGAGTGGCCTATGACGGGGCGGGGGGGGGGGAAGGGGGTGGACAAGACATTTGTGATGTTTCAGCCTTTCTTTTTTCCGTAGGTAGCTGAAACTCAGAAATGGCTTTGCTATTATATAGAAAATACGAAGTAATCAGGACCAGGGTTCTAGGCTGGCTCACCAGCAGCTAAAATGGCATAACCGGGGAATTTATTGTGAATAGCAGTTGAATAAATAAGAGGGAGGAAGAGGTATCAGCAAACAAACAGCAAGTCCCGTAGAGTCCTGTTCTCTGCAGATCACAGCAGCTTTGGGTAGGCTCTGTGGGACCTCTCAGTTCATCCTTCCCTGGTCCCGCCTGCGCATAGGAAGCGCACAGTGGATTGTTTCCACGTGTCACACCGTGCTCTTTCACGGCTGGATACACGAGCAACTCTGTGTATTTTCTCAAGGACAGAAAAACAGTCCATCTTAGCCAGTCCGTGTGACCCCAAGCCCCTACCACTTCTTCAACAAAGTCCCTGATTTTCTCAAAAGTTTGAACTAAAAGCTGGAAGTGCTAATTATAGTAACTCAAAACAAATGGAAATCCTGGAATTGTTTGCGTTTTGTATTTTGGATCCAAGTCAGAAGTACAGGTACCAGATTAGGAGGGTCTAACCCCCCCCTCCGACCGCCTGCAGTGTTCTGGGGGGGGGTGACAGTTTCGTTAACAGCAATTCAGCCGGCTTTTTGTTTTGTTTTTATTTCACACCATTTAAAAGTTTGCTTTTAAAGCAGCGTTACACTGCTCCTGCAAGTTTATCAGAAAATGGCAACATGTGCACAGTTTATGGAAAGTTTTGAGGAAACTTGGGGAAGAGGAAAGAAAAAAAAAAAAACAACAAAAAAACACGGCTTAAAACTTTTAAAATGTCTTCCCTGGCAGGGCGATCAGTACAGCCCTATGCGTGCACTGACCGGCATGTTTCTGGTTTAACTGCCTTTATGTTCAAGTTGCCATACGGGTACCTTTGCCCATTTCTTAAGCTGCCTATTTTTATTTGTTGAGCTGGGGTTTGGCTGGCCCCGCTCCAGATGTCTCTCTCACAAGATTTGGTGCTGATGATCTATTTATAGAACTGTGGTTCTGTTGCCATGGCAACGTGCTGGCGGCCAGGGCGGCTGGGGAGCTATTTCTGGACTGGTGCTCTAATGTAGGACTGATTGGGCAAGTCAGTATATCCTCTAAGCCAGACTAACTCCAAAGTGGGGAAAAGGAAGGGGGTAAAACTTACAGAATTTCGTTAAGTAGACTTTTCTCCCTGGGGGATCTTCTTTTCTGATTCGCCCACTTTAAAAACATTTCCAAACTCCCCTTCCCTCTCCCCCTCCCCCCACCCCTCAAAAAATACCCCCCTGGTTTTAACATTAGTTTTCCATATTAATTAAATGACCCCAATCTTTCCAAAGTTAGTTTTCCTAATGGCGGGCCTAGTGAAGCCCCAGGGGCGGGACCCTCCTTGCTTTGGGAAGAAAGGGGCTCCCGCCACCTGCTGTCACGGGGAGCCTCTATTGTGCATGACACGCTCTCGGCCCCAAGCCCCTCTTCCGTGCAGGACCCCGGCCATAGAAAGATCCATTACCTGGATGAGAGGTTTCTTAAAAACGG
Organism: Hyaena hyaena; assembly: GCF_003009895.1. Lineage (NCBI taxonomy): Eukaryota > Metazoa > Chordata > Mammalia > Carnivora > Hyaenidae > Hyaena > Hyaena hyaena. Next base: position 542,247 of record NW_024080750.1, on the reverse strand, counting down.
AAAGTCTCCTATCTGGAGTGTTGTATTTCATGGACCAAACAGAACGGAAGGGCACTGTGTGCTTATTTCCTGTTCAGTGTGGTTAGGGCAGAAAGGGGCCCTTTGTGTCGCCTCCTTTGTTCTCTTAATAAGTGAGATTCTTAAAAAGTAGGAGGAAGGGATACCCATTCTGAGTAATTCAAACAATCTCATTTTCATGAGTCCCTGGAGGAGGAAAATGCTTGCTGCTTTTAAGTGTGCCATTTTATTTTTTTTTTGAAAAAAAAAAGGTAGTATATAGTTTTTTAATTGCCATTTTAGTCAAATCCAGGTAACTTGACAATATTAATTTTCAGTCATTATCAAGACCAGAGCCAGCCCTGCTCTGTCCCGTGCTCTCCCTGTAAGCTGGGGGCTCCGAGAGTCCATTCCTAGATCTATTAGCCAGATACGTTCATCTTAAATGCTGCCTGCACTAACCCTTCATGGGTATCAGGGCCTAAACGTAACAACAGAACTCCCACGAACTTAATGCTCTAACTACACCACCATCATTTCCACTGAGCTCAACTGAACAGTGAGGCAGGAACTGTGGGCAAACTGGCATGAGCTCTTTGAACACCCCGGTGTGTGTGTCTTCTCCCCTCAGCTTCCTGGACAAGATCGATGTCATCAAGCAGGCTGACTATGTGCCCAGTGACCAGGTATGCAAATGTTCTCACAGTCAGAGGACTTGGAGCCCTCCTTCCATGCTCGTCAAGATTTGTGTGCCTAGCTGGCAGTTCTTAATATTCCAGTTGGATTTGGTGAGATCCATTGACCTGGACTTTGTTTTTAGGATCTGCTTCGCTGCCGCGTCCTGACTTCTGGAATCTTTGAGACCAAGTTCCAGGTGGACAAAGTCAACTTCCAGTAAGTGAACAGTTCCCTTTTCAAAACGGACTGGTTTCGTTCTGTCCCACCAGCAGCCAGGTGGGTGACTGGGTATGCTCTCTTCCCCGCAGCATGTTCGACGTGGGTGGCCAGCGTGACGAGCGCCGCAAGTGGATCCAGTGCTTCAATGGTACGCAGGCCACAAAGCTCCGCTCTGAGGCTGTTTTGCTCTTCTAGTTGTTACAGGTCGTTCCCGCCTCTAACCTGCATGGCTTCTTTCTTGTGCCGCAGATGTGACTGCCATTATCTTCGTGGTGGCCAGCAGCAGCTACAACATGGTCATTCGGGAGGACAATCAGACCAACCGCCTGCAGGAGGCTCTGAACCTCTTCAAGAGCATCTGGAACAACAGGTGAGTGCCGACCCCATCCCGCCCACTTTCTCCCAGTCTCTCAGCCCGAGTCCCATCCCCGACCCCCAGCCTGTGCTTGGGCACTGAACCTGCGCCCTCTCTGGTAGATGGCTGCGCACCATCTCTGTGATCCTGTTCCTCAACAAGCAAGACCTGCTTGCTGAGAAAGTCCTCGCTGGAAAATCGAAAATTGAGGACTACTTTCCAGAATTTGCTCGCTACACTACTCCCGAGGATGGTACGTACGACCTTCTGCCGTGTGCCAGGCCCTTCTCCACCCATGGGGCCTGTCTACTCACAAACACGCGAGATGTTTCCGCTCTTGGAGTGTGTTCATGCTGGTGCCGTTTGAGAGGCCCCGAAATGAACAACTGCTGGGAATGGAAACCGCTCTGCGCTCCCCCGCCGGACGCTAAGGGGGCCATACGGAAGCAAGAGAAGCTTCTTTCTGCTCACTTGCATGTACAGAAGTGAGCCCCAGCGACGCCAGATCTGTTCTGCTGGCTCGATTTCTCCTTACCACTATTTCTCCTCCTCCCTAGCTACTCCCGAGCCCGGAGAGGACCCACGCGTGACCCGGGCCAAGTACTTCATCCGCGATGAATTTCTGGTGAGTAGAGACAGTCTTTGGTTCTCTCTTGTTCTTTTTCTCCGCGGTGTAAACTGCCTTCAGTTTGGGGACTGACCTCTCCAGTTGTTCCATTTTATCTCACCAATGGCCGGTGTGACTGGTCCGTAGTCCTCGGTAGATGGCCCGCGGATGATGGCGGAGACTGTGTGTGGTCTGACCGTGCTGCCTTGTGTTTGTGCCACAGAGAATCAGCACTGCCAGTGGAGACGGGCGCCACTACTGCTACCCCCACTTCACTTGCGCTGTGGACACCGAGAACATCCGCCGTGTGTTCAACGACTGCCGTGACATCATCCAGCGCATGCACCTTCGTCAGTACGAGCTGCTCTAAGAAGGGAACGCCCAAATTTAATTAAAGCCTTAAGCACAATTAATTAAGAGTGAAACGTAATTGTACACGCAGTTGATCACCCACCATAGGGCATGATTAACAACGCAACCTTTCCTTTTCCCCCCAAGTGATTTTGCGAAACCCCCTCTTCCCTTCAGCTTGCTTAAATATTCCAAATTTAGAAAGCTTAAGGCGGCCTACAGAGAAAAAGAAAAAGAAAAAAAGGCCACAAAAGTTCCCTCTCTCTTTCAGTAAATAAAATAACAGCAGCAAACAGAAATAATGAAATAAAAGAAATAAATGAAGTAAAAGAAATAAATGAAATAAATGAAATAAATATTGTCTTGTGCAGCATTAAAAAAATCAAAATAAAAATTAAATGTGAGCAAAAGATGCGAGTCCTGTCAGTTACTTGCAGTTTCGAGCAAATGCCCCTTGTTCATGGTTTTAACTGCATCAGAAGTGGTCAACCCGATCGGGGTTTCTGAAAATAATTTGCACATAAAGTCCACCCCTGCCCTTGACCGAAGCCCGTGCCCCACAGAAAATCACTAGCCCATGTAAAGAATTCAGCATTGATCGTTGACTGCCGCCTTCTCTGGTTCATCAACTTCCCCTGTATATATTCTCACAGTGTGCCTGCTATACCTAGAGTCTCCCCCAAATGGGTGTCACGTCTGGGGCTCTCTGTCTAGTTTGAGGAGGTAGACTCCACTAGGTGGGGGGAAATGCAGGTATTCAGTGATGCAAATGCATGAGGGAAGGTGGGGTTACTCATGAGATGGGTGCACAGGGTGGGCCTGTATCAAATCATCACCTTGTATACTTTACATATTTTATAATTTTGTCCATTATCCCTCAAAGCTGGGGACAAAATGGAATAGGAGCTACCAAATAGAAAGAAATGGTTTTGAAACAAATCTTTAAACATTTGGGGGGACATTTAAGCTGGATCCCTACCTTGCTCCACACACAAGGGAATTTTCTCATGTTTAAATACAAAAAAGTACTTTAAAATGGATATTTTTGCAAGTAGAATCCTGGTTTATAGAAGACCTCTCTAAGCATGAGCTAATATCCAAAAGCCATGGGGGTGGGGTGGACTCTACAAAATTAAGATTACATAAAATATGAATGGGGTGGACACTGGGTGAAAATTTCTAAGAAAGAGCTGATTTCCCTAATAAGCAAAGTGCTCTTAAAAGCTAATAAACAACTGTAAAAATGCAAAGTATATGAACATACGGTATACTTTAAAAAAAAAAAAAAGGATACAAATAACATCAGGGAAAATGTGGAGTCTCCTAAAGAAATGCACTACAAATAAACTTGCATTGTTGGGGGTGGGTTGGTCAGCATTCATAGGCCCTACCATGAAACCCACTGACGCTGTGATGAACCACGGCTTGAACCTGAGGTCCACTTGGGCTCCCTGATCTTCATCCCCAGGTTGGTACCTTAGCTTGTGATCACCCCAGTGCTGCTTCCTGGAGAGGCGGGAGATCTTCAGCATCAACTGCTACATCCTCTGAAACTGGCCAAACAAAATATTAAGTTGATTCTGTAATTCAGACCAAAAATCCACTTACAGATCTATTTTCCAGATAAAATTAATCTGAACCAAATTAATCCTCTAGCATATCTCATCAGAGGTGAGCAAAATAAGCCCCAAGGAGGGTAGAAAAAGTAGCCAATACCCCATCTCCATAAACCCTTCGAAAGCTTCCTACGGAATATTCCATACACATAAAGACTGTATGTTATGCAGATTTTAATTGCAAAACTCTCTGAAAGCACCCCCAAATTAACATCAATCTACATAAGACTATGCAAATATAGCCAAAGCCCAGCCCACTGATCCCCATCATCCTCCAAAACACTCCAAATAAACTGCTAGCTAAAACCTGGGCCCCAGCTCTCAAGACCAGCCCACCAAGATGGCCAGCTCTTCCAAAATGGCTGCCCGCATGCCCCATACATAGAAATTCCAGAACGTCCTCTGAATAATCCGTATAAGATTACCAGAACACTGGTCACAGATCCATCAAAATCAGCAAATAAATTCTCAGGCCATAGAGCAGTCACACCAAGAACATGATACCCCATAACTCCACCTCCCTCACTGGTCAAAACTGGCAGACTGCAGAATGACCTCCAGAGGGACGGCCATAAAAGTCACAATTACCCAGTACCTATTATGTGCCAACCACAGCCCGGTGAGCTGGTTTTGGCCATTACCACCGTTTTACCAAGGAGTCCACGGAGGCCTGGAGAGGCCAAAGCACCTTGCTACAAGAAACATGGCTAATAAACAGGGAAAATGGGCTGCAAACTCAGGTCGCCAAAGCCCATGGCTTGACTACCACACCATACTGTCCTTCTAGAAGATACAGAAAAAAGAGGAAAAGGTCTCCTTTGTTCTTTGCAGGATGCCAGTTTTCAGGAGGCCATGACCTGTGACCCCAAAGGGAAATCCTGCAGGGCTCTCCTGGATTCCAGAGCCAGTGGGGACGGTGGGGTGAGTGGGCTGGTGGCAGCGCAGGGAGGGGGTCCTCTTCGCTCCGAGTGGCCCTGGACATCCTCCTGCCCTCTCACCAGTTCAGAGGTTTGCACTGGGGCCACCGCAAGTCACTCAAATGTGTCTCAGGGTCCCTTCTATTCCTCAGGACTTACTCCTATTTAAAACATTCCCATGTCTATTTTCCCCTCTGAGCTGGCCCCAAACAGAACCTGTACACGGCTACTTTAAAACCTAAAATCTAGGATCTTCAGAAAGCCAAATAATTATGAAGAACTTCATTTAAATCTTTGATTACAAGTAGCCATCAGTTTTTAAAATTTCAGTTGAATTTCACATCTCTGTTTGACTGCACAACCACCTATTTTTCTAAAGAACAATGTTTTAGAGATCACTTTCCCAAGGGGCATAGACCATATAGAACTGCTGACCTTCTAGAGAATAAATAAAAACTAATAAGCCACCAAGCCCCCCCAATAAGGCCTAGTATGAGGAGGGTCTAGAATTGAGTGTCATTTTTATCCATCTTCATTTTTATTTAAATGTGGGCAAAATCACACTCCCAAAATGACCACCTCTGCAAAACCCTTCTATGCCAAATGGCATTCTCTTATAATGGGTTTCTTGGACATTACTGGTTACCTTTTTATGCAACAAATATAAAGGGAGTGTGGGACCTTGCCAGCCACTGAGAATTTTGCTCTCGTGGGGTTTATATTCTATCAGGGGAGGCATGCACTTACTAAATAAATAATCAAAAGAATTCCAGATGGCGACAAGGTCTGAGCTAATAAAGACTGGGGCAATGGAGAACGGGAAGTATTTGGGGAGGGATTCCACTTGAGGTAGAACAGCCAGAGAGGGCCTCTCCAGGGAGGTGACTTCTCTTATGGGAATGCAAAAGACAAGAAGGAGCTAGCCATCCACATTTGAGTAGCTAACGTCAGTATTTTTTATTACTATTATTTATTACTTATTTTTTAAATATTTTTAAAATATTTTTAAATACATATTACTTATTAAATAATACTTAAATAAGTATTATTTATTACTTATTTTTATTACTTTATTATTTATTATTATTTATTAATATTGATTACCAAAACATTATAACTGGGGCACCCGGCTGGCTCAGTCGGTGCAGCACACAACTCTTGATCGCGGGGTCATGAGTTCAAGCCCACAATGGGTGTAGAGATTACTTAAATAATTTAAAAAATTAAAAAAAAACATTATAATTAATATTCATGGGTTACTTTACCATGGGATTAAGTGCCATCCTAGGCCCTTTTTGAGGATTACCTCATTTAATCTCTTTGAAACCCTCAGAGGATACATTCTATCATCTGTACAAGATGTACCCCATCTGTGCCCCACTGTACAAAACTGTGAAAAGTGGGATCTAAAACACTGTGAATAATTTATGCAAATTATGCATTTAACAACAGTTACACTAAAAACGCCGCTGCAGTAAGCACTTCATTTGAGTGATTGCTACCCAGCTTCCTATTTCAGAGTTAGGGGATTTAGTGTTTCGGTGATAATCTTCCTGTGTTTAATTAAACACTCACATACTACAAACAACTCAAGTTTTCTGGTTTCGTCTCATTTATCCTCTGTATCAGTTAGGAATGTGTCCAGCTGCACAGAACAGACCCCTGACCTGGAGTGGCACAGAAGAAAAGAGGCTTGTAACTCACTTCACAAGAACCCTGAGGAATTCTGAGGGTGGTTCCTGGTGTCATGGAAGCATCTCATCAATGGCCGGGCCAAGGCCTCCGCGATCCTCTTGGCTTCTCTCAGGCTCGCAAGATGGTATCACATCTTAGCCCGAGGCAGAGAGGACAGGGACAGACAGTCCAGCCAACTCCGTCTTTTAGCAGGAATGCAAATGCTTTGGAGCCGCCCTTCCATTTTCTCCACCATGTGAAATACACACAGATGCCTAGATAGCAAGAGAGTTAGATGGCCAGACAAATAGCTGGTTAGCTAGACAGACAGAAAACTGTATGTTGAATAACACTATCTCACACACACACACGATAGATAATGTTCTGTTGCACAGACCTAGAAGGAACATCTAGAAAGATATATCCAGTTCCTGTAGTTTTTAAGGATTAGGGAAGATGACAGGAAGAAGCTTTGTATAAAATCTATGTAAATCAGTTTGAAAGCCTAGATGAAACAGCGAGTTGTCAAAAAAAAAAAAAAAAAAAAAAAAAACAACAACACTGTTATCTCAAAACTGACCCCAGGGGAGACCAAAGAAAAAAAAAAAAAAAAACCTAAGCAAATCAGTTACTACAGGAGGAAAAAGAATACAGAGCCTAGTGAGCACCATGACAAGAAGGCTCCAGACTCTTCTGGAGCGGGAAGCCGGTGACTGCAGGGCAACACGAGGGAGGCTTCTGGGGTGTCTGTTTCTTGACCCAACTGCTGATGAAACAAACTGGAGAAAATTCATTGAGCTATACACCTGTGATTCATGCAGATTTCAGTCTGCATATTTAAAAAAATGCACACTTTGAAATGAGAGAAAGGAAGAAGGCACCAGACCCCTACAGGTAGTTTTACAGGGAATTCTACTAAACCTTTAAAGATCAAATAATTCTAATGTTGCTTAAATTATTCCAGAGTACAACCAAAGGAAAATTTCAAAATTATTATTGTAATGCAGGTATAACCTTGATTCTGAAACATGCCAAACACTGCATCCAAAAATAAAATTATAGACCAATCTCACTTATGATATCTGTGTGAAAATCTTAAAATATAAGCAAACAGAATCCAATATTACACTTAAGAAATAATAATACATCGTGCCTAGGGGAGATTTATTCTACAAATTCAAGGTTGGTTCAATATTAGCTGAACAGCAATGTTTGCCAAAATTTAATACCCATTTATATTTTTGGAAATCCAATAAAATAGTTATCAATGGGTACCTTAACATAATGACTATATGTATACTAAATATCTGTATATGTAGTACACTGTATATATGCATATACAGTATCTAAAATATACTTTATCTCCTGTATGTTTTATATATACAAATATATTAAATATTATAAATATATTAAGTATATTTAAATATATTAGTTATATTAATAATTATGCAACCAATTACTATAGATATATTAAAGGTCTATAAAATTTCTTTCTCCCTAAACCAACATTTTACTTAATGAGAAACCTCTAAGAGCTTCCCCACTAATGTCAGGAACAAGAAACAAAAAAGGTAAGGACACCATATTGCCATACTGTTTCTCACTGTACTGGAAATACACACTAATTCAATTAGACAAAAGAAAGCAATGAGAGGCCTGAGAACTTGAAAGGAAGAAGTAAAAGTAACACTTCCATTTTTATCTTTTACTGAAAATGGTATAAGTATCATGAGTCCCCCCCAAAAAAATCCACAGAAAAGTAAATACTAAAAAATGAGAATTTAGTAAACAACAGGTTTATGAGATCAACATGAAAAATCAATAGCCTTTCCACAATGGATAGAACATCCAGACAGGAAATCAATAAACAGTGGACATGAACAATACCATCGATCAAGTGGACCTAACAGATCTACACAGAACTTTCTTCTGAACAGAAATGGGATAAATCAGCGTTAGGTCACAAAACAAATCTTAACAAATTTAAGAAGACCAAAATTATTCCAAGTGTCTTCCCATCCAAAAGAAAATAAAACTAGAAACCAGTAAGAAATGAGAAAATTCAAATATGTACAAACTAAACAATACATTCTTGAATGACTTTTGGGTCAAAGAGGAAATTAAAAGGAATTTAAAGATTTTATTTTTATTAAAAAAAATTTTTAGGTTTATTTATTTATGTTGAGAGAGACAGAGACCGTGCGAGTGGGGAGTGGAAGGGCCAGAGAGAGAAGGAGGCAGAGAGTCCCAAGTAGGCTTTGTGCTGCCAGCGCAGAGCCCGATGTGGGGCCCAAACCCATAAAACCACGAGACCATGACCTGAGCCAAAACCATGAGTTGGACGCCTAACCAACTGAGCCAGCCAGGTGTCCCAGATTTTATTTTTAAGTAACCTCTACACCCAGCATGGAGCTCAAACCCACAACCTTGAAATGAAGAGTCACATGCTCCACCAACTGAGCCAGCCAGGCGCCCCAAAAGGAATTTTGAAAGTATCTTGAGACAGACAAAAATGAAGATACAACATACCAAAACCTGAGGAATGCAGCAAAAGCAGTACTGAGAAAGATGTTTACAGTGATAAACACCTACATTAAAAAAGAGGGAAGATCTCAAATAAACAACCTAACTTTACACCTCAAGGAACTAGAGAAAGAACAAACTAAGCATAAAGCTAGCAAAATAAAGGAAATATTAAGATTAGGGCAGACATACATCAAATAGAAAAACAGTAGGAAAGAAACCCCAGAAGTTGGTTTTTTGAGAAGATAAACAAAAGCAAAAAAGCCTCTGCGAGACTAAGAAAAAAAGGGAGAAGACTCAGGGACACCTGGCAAGCTCCGTCAGTGGAGCAAATGACTTTTGACCTCAAGGTCCTGGGTTTGAGTTCCATTCTAGGTGCAGAGATTGCTTTAAAATAATTTTTTTTTTTTTAAAGAGAGAAGACTCAAATTTAAAAAATCAGAAATGGGGACACCTGGGTGGCTCAGGTCATGATTTTGCAGTTCATGAGTTCAAGTCCCACGTCAGGCTCTGTGCTGACAGCTCGGAACCTGCTTCGGAGTGAGTGAGTGAGTGAGTGTGTGTGTGTGTGTGTCTGTCTGTCTGTCTGCCCCTCCCCTACTTGTGTTCTGTCTCCCTCTGTCTCTCTCAAAAATAAGTCAACATTGAAAAAGCATTAAAAAAATTAGAAATGGAAGAGAAGAGAAGATATTACAACAGATGCCTCAAAAGTAAGGGTCATAAGGGGCACCTGGGTGGCTCAGTCGGTTGAGTGTCCAACTTCGGCTCAGGTCATGATCTCACAGTTTGTGGGTTCGAGCCCCATGTCAGGCTCTGTGCTGACAGCTCAGAGCCTGGAGCCTGTCTTCAGATTCCTTATCTCCCTCTTTCTCTGACCCTCCCCTGCTCACGCTCTCTCTCTCTCAAAAATAAAACATTAAAAAAAAAAAAGAAATAAGGGAACACTATGAACAATTTTATGCCAACAAATTGGATAACCCAGAAGAAGTAGATAAATTCTTAGAAACATACAATCCACCAAAACTGAATAAGAAGGAACAGAAAGCCTGAACAGACCGATAACAATGAAGGAGACTGTATTAGTCATCAAAACTGTCTCAACAAAGAAAAGCCAAGGACCAGATGGCTTCATGGTTGAATTCTACCAAACATTCAAAGAAGATTTAATACCAATTTTTCTTAAACTCTTCCAAAGTAACAGAAAAAGAGGGAACACATCCAAACTCATTTTATGAATCCAGTACCACTCTTAACACCAAAGCCAGATAAAGATACCGCAAGAAAAGTACAAGGCCACTACCCCTGATGAACACAGATGCAAAAATCCTCAATAAAATACTAACAAAACAAACTTAATAGCACATTAAAGGATCATACACCATGACCCAGTGGTATGTACCCCTTAAGATGCAAAGATAATTCAATAATGCAAACGAATCAGTGTGATACATTAATAAAATAAAGGATTAAAAAATTACACAATCATCTCAATTGATGCAGAAAAACATTTAACAAAGTTCAATATCCATTCAGAATAAAAACTCTCAACAAAATAGGTATAGAAGGAACTCACATCAACCCAATAAAGGTCAATATGAAAAAAGTCCACAGCTAATACCATAATCAATGGGGAAAAACTCAAAGCTTTTTGCTTGTCCTCTAAGATCCAGTACAAGGCAAGGATGCTAACTATTGCCACTTCTGTTCAACACAGTACTGGAAGTTGTAGCCAGAACAATTAGACAAGGAAAAGAAGTAAAAGTCATTCAAACTGGAAAGGAAGAAGCAGACGTATCTCTGCTTGCAGATGACTAGGATCACGCAGCTAGAACATTCTAAAGATTCAACAACAAAACCTGTTAGAATAAATGAATCCAGTAAAGTTGTACAAGTAAAAATCAACATATAAAAATGAGTCACGTTTCTATACACAAATGACAAACTACCCTAAAAGAAGTTAAGAAAACAACCTGGGCCTCGGGAAGAAGGCACAGGAGGCTGGTGACCTGGCAGACAGGCAGCTTTCGGACTTGGATTCTGACGTGGCAGTCGCACCCAGTGACGGGCCGCTGCAGGTGCTGAAAGCACTAGGTGGGGAGAGCGGAGTGAGGCCCTTCCGGGACACTACACGCTGTTCGCACCAGCATCACATCATCAGACTGTTAACCATGTGGATTCAAGTGAAGAGGGTTTTTCTGATTCACACAATGATAGCTCTCTTTGGAAACACAAGCACAAGCGACGGAAATGTTTTAACTCTCCTCCCAAGCCAGAGCCTTTTCAGTCTGGCCCCGGCAGCTGGGAACCAGCTGTGCCCGGAGGAAAGAAGGTTAACAACATAGGGGTGCTGTGCTACAAGAGCAGAATCAAGATGCTGGTGCCACTGAACTTGGTATCTTGGGAACGGAAGGTATGACTGATAGAAGCAGACAATCAGGCCTACAATTAGCTGCTTGCTAAGAGATTTAAGAGGAAATCTCAAGAACATACAAAAGAATTAGACAAAGATCTAGATGAATATATGCATGGTGGCAAAAAAAAAAAAAAAAAAGGATCAAAGGAAGAGGAAAATGCGTGAGGTCATCTCACACAGAAACGACCTGTTAAAGACAGATAGGGGACAGACTAGAAATGAACTATAAAGGCCGGTATGAGATCGCAGAGGACGATCTGCAAGAAAAAGTGGCTGATGAAATTTCATTCAGGTTGCAGAAACCAAAGAAAGATCTGATGGTGCAAGTAGTGAGGATGACTAGGAACAAAGGGTCAACTGAACTTCTAATGGAAACCGCTGAGGCTCACTAAATGGTGGCCCTTTCATAATGAATGCCAGTTGAAGAAGACAACCAGATGGAGTTTTCCTGAATCTCCTGAAAACCATTCCTGGTATCAATGAGAAAAATTAAGGACATTTTCTGCATTGAAAATCCAAAGGAATATGAACATAAAGAGGCTGCTAGGAAGAGAAAAACACAAGTGTTGGAGAAAAAAGATGCAACAAGCTATTAAAAATCTAAATTTTTAAAAGTTGACAAGAGAGGCGCATGGGTGGCTCAGTCAGTTGGGCATCTGACTTCAGCTCAGGTCATGATCTCACGGTTCGTGGGTTCGAGCCCCACATCGGGCTCTGAGCTGTCACCACAGAACCCAAAGTGGGGCTCAAACTCACGAACTGTGAGATGATGACCTGAGCAGAAGTCAGATGCTTGCTTACCTGACTGAGCCCCCCAGGCGGCCCTGGGGCTGGCCTCTCCTGACAAGTCCCTGGGAGGCCATGGAGAGACAAAGGTGGCCGTAGAGGAAGCCATCAATGTTGATCATTCTCACGATTTGGACTGGGTATCTTTCAGTGCATTTTGAAGCACAAGCCTTTCTAAAATAACATTGTATTAAGCCATTCTTACTGAGATTGCTTTGTTTCACTTTGCACTGATAAACATAAAAATCTGGAGAGAAAGAACTGTTTTCTTGTTTAAAAAAGAATTGAATTTGTGGGGAGATGAATGTTACTGACAGAAACATTTCTCAAGTCTGACAAAATACTTAAAAGTATATAGCAGAGAATTTCTCAATCTGTTGTATATGTTAATTATTACTAATTGATAATTACTTTTGTCCAGGCCATAGTAACATGCTATTTAAAAATTTGTTTCCTTTTTATGATTTATCATTGCAGTGGATTATAATTGATTTCAAAACATTCCATTAAAAGATTCTAATGAGGCACATAAATTGTTAAGCTATTACAAATGCATTCAAATTTAGTTTTTCTGTGTTCTAAAAACTTTTAGGCAATTATAAGGATAGAGACTAAAATTAAAATAGGTTTATACTAATGGCTTTTCCTACTTACTTGTCCAGAAGTAAATTAACATCAGAAGCTTTTCAAAGAAGTATTGTTTCTTAACTTTAACTTTGTTTTTGACTTCTTTTTAATTAGCTTGATCATACACTAAATACTATATGTGATCCATACCTGTGTAATTACCATGGACATTTAATATTATTACCTTACTTATTTAATTACTTAACGTTTATTTATTATTCAGAGACAGAGAGCATGAACATGGGAGGGGCAGAAACAGAGAGGGAGACACCGAATCTGAAGCAGGCTCCAGGCTCTGAGCCGTCAGCAGAGAGCTCAACGTGGGGCTCAAGCTCACAAACCACAAGATCATGATCTGAGTTGAAGTCAGATGCTTAACCCACTGAACCACCCAGGCACCTCATACCATGGACATTTTAAAAGTTTGCAGTGGTTGCCTGCCTAAGACTATTTTGCCTTGTTAAAAAAAGCTGGGCACGGAAGGAAGGAAGGGAGGGAGGGAGGGAGGGAGGAAGGAAGGAAGGAAGGAAGGAAGGATCCCATTCACAACAGCAACAAAAAGAATAAAATATTTATGTATAAACTTAAGCTATGAAGTGAAATACTGGTATACTGAAATTATAAAATGTCAATGAAGGAAATTAAAGAAGACACAGGTGAATGAAAAAGACATTCTATGTTCATGGGCTGGGAAGTAAATATTGTTAAAATGTCCATACAACCCCAAATTATCTACAAATTCAACATACTCTCTATCAAAATCCCAAAGACATTTTTTACAGAAATAGAAAAAAAAAAACCTAAAATTATCATGGAACAAAAGACCTCAAATAATCAAAGTTATCTTGAAAAAGAACAACACTAAAAGGCATCACACTTTGAAACATATTTCAAAACATATTAAAGAGCTACAGTAACCAAAACAGTATGGTGCTGGCATTAAAAATAGACACAGACCAATGGAACCAAATCGAGAGCCCCGAAATAAATCCCCACATCTACGGTCAATTGATTTTTGACAAGAGTATGAATGAGGAACAGGACAATCTCTTTAGTAAAGGGTATAGGGAAAACTGGATATCTACATGCCGAAGAATGAAACTGGACTCTTATCTCACATAACATACACAAATCAACTCAAGATGGACTGAAGACATAAATGTAAGAACAGTTATAATTAATGTAAGAAAACAGTGGAAAAGCTTACACCCTGGTATGGACAATGATTTTTTGGATATCATTAAAAGCACAGGTAGGAGCGCCTGGGTGGCTTAGTGGGTCAAGCGTCCAACTTTCGCTTAGGTCATGATCTCGCGGTTCATGGGTTCGAGCCCCGCGTCCGGCTCTGTGCTGACTGCCAGCTCAGAGCCTGGAGCCTGTTTCAGTCTGTGACTCCCTCTCTCTCTGACCCTCCCCTGCTCACGCTGTCTCTCTCTCTCTCTCTCTCTCCTAGAAATAAATTAAAAATAAATAAATAAATAAATAAAAATAAAAGCACAGGCAACAAAAGCAAGAAACAGACAAATGGGATTACATCAAACTAAAAGCCTTCTGCATAGCAACAGAAACCATGAGCAGAGTGAAAAGGCAACCAACCTATGGAATGGGAGAATATATGTGTGAACCATACCTCTGATAAGGGGTTAATATCCAAAATATATATTCAAAAAATCAATAGCAAAAAACGAAATAACCCAATTATAAAATGGACAAAGGAATAGATATTTCTCAAAAGAAGACATAAAATGAATGAAAGGTATATAAAAGGTGTTCAACATCACTGATCACCGGAGAAATGCAAATCAAAACTGCCGTGAGATGTCACCTTATATCAGCCTTATGGAAAATATGGAGGTTCCTCAAAAATTAAAACAGAACGAACTTATGATCCAGCAATCCCACTTCTGGGTATGGAACCAAAAGAAATGGAATAAATATCTTGAAGATATATTTACCCTCCCGTGTTCACTGCAGCATTACTCACAATAACCGAGATAAGGTAACAACTTAACTGTCTAGAGATGAACGGATAAAGAAAATGTTGCATACACATACAACAGAATATTATTCAGTCTTAAAAAGGAAGTCCTGCCACTTATCATAGTATGGATAGATCTGGATAACATCATGCTAAGTGAAATAAGCCAGAAACAGAAAGACAAATACTGCAGGACCTCCCTCACATGGGGGAGGGTCTAATGTAGGCTCACAGAGCCCGAGAGAATGGTGCTTACTAGCGGCTAGGGCGAAGGGACAAAGGGGAAACGTTCAGAGGTAAAAGCTGAGTTATACAAAGCACAGCAATGTGCCCACAGTTAATACTGTACTGTGTACTTGAAATTTGCTAAGAGTAGATTGTAAGTGTTCTCGAGTAGATTGTTAAGTGTTCTCGCCACAAAGATGAAAAGAAAATGGTTACTATGTGAGGTGACAGGCGTGTTAATTAATTTGACTATGGTGATTGTTTCACAATGCAGACATACATCAAAGTGGCAAGCTGTACAATTTAAATATGTATTTTTAAATTGTTGATTATCCCTCAATAAAGATGGGGGGGATCAATAACAGGAGAAAGGTGAAACAATAAAGCTTTTAGAAGAAAACACAGGAGACACTGGCTGGATAGGGCCCCACCTTGCACTTGGTTTCCATGTCCAGTATATCTAGTTTAACTTGAAGCTTTTCCTCTCAGCCTTTTTACAATGTACCTGTTGAAGGAACAGGGTGTTTGCCCCACAGAGCTTTCCACATTTTAGCTTTTTCTGATGGCATCCCCAATGTATAGACCCATTTGGAATCCTGATTAGAACTATTTTTAAGAATTAGAAAATCAAGGGCGCCTGGGCGGCTCAGTCGGTTGAGTGTCCGACTTCAGCTCGGGTCATGATCTTAGGGTTCATGAGTTTGAGCCCTGAGCCCCGCATCAGGCCTGTGCTGACAGCTCAGAGCCTGGAGCCTGCTTCGGATTCTGCATCTCCCTCTCTCTCTCTGCCCCTCCTCTGCTCTCACTGTGTGTCTCTCTCTCAAAAATGAACAAACATAAAATTTTTTTTTTTTAATGTTTTATTTATTTCTAGGAGAGAGAGAGACAGTGTGAGCAGGGGAGGGTCAGAGAGAGAGGGAGTCACAGACTGA